>NW_027070215.1:263841-279171 GCF_002906115.3 Quercus suber
TCCGAAACATGCTGAATATTCTCCATAGGTAGGGGCAAGTGTTTGAATATGCCAGCACATAAAATTATGACCCTAACATAATGTGCTATGGATGACAAGTTCCGTTGGTAATAAATGGATGAAGACTACTTCACTCGTTGGGATCACATGATAGTGTTGGGGTAGTTCGTAACTTGTGCGGATCTTTTCCAGAAAGTATTTTAATGTCCCAACAAAAAGATTTTAATGCTCACTTAGGCCACACACACAATTTGTTAGTTCGGTGAATGGGCCGTGTTTTATTTGAAAAGCTTTTTTATTTGTACCTTAGGTTCCTAAATTTTGGAAGTATTTTCATTTTGTTCAATGTATTTTTAAAACATACATTTTGGTCCTTGCAATTTTAACAACATTTCATATTGGCCTTTGCAGTCATTTCAACGAAGAATTTGCTAATGTTTGTAAACACTTCAGTGTTGTTTTATATCCATGTTTATGTCAATTGATTAAATACATTAACAATTGGGTCTAAATTCCTTAATTAGCTTTAAATTGACTTAGCCATAAAATTTGTCATCTAAATTGTGCATTCTCAAACACCAAAACTAAAGAAAATAGGTAACCATAACTTGGGCAGTGATAGATTAAATGATTAAATTCATTATTTTCTTAAATTTTAAACTATAGGGAAAATTGGTATTTTATCATGGTATATACCACAAGGTCTTTGGTCTAAACCCTCTCTCCACCTTACCTCTTAGTTATAAAATTCTTATGTACTAGGCCCACTTAATAAAGGTCATTCCACTAAAATTTTGAAACAATTAGTAATTTATCAGCCATGTTAATCACAATTATGGTGGTTTCATGGTGGTTAGCATGACTATTGTGGCCATAGGCATTGGTTCCATGGGTTTGCTTGGGCACCTCTAATTAAGACGACGGCAAGGACCAAATTACAAATAACTCCAAAATATAGGGACTAAAAAATTTTGTGTGTGTGTGTAATGGTCCAATGCAAAGTTTTGAATTCCATTTTGTAAATCGTTCTAAATTAGCTACTATAACAAAAAAATTTGGTATCAGTGTATTGTTTCAAGATTATATATATATATATATATATATATTATAAAATGAAAATTCCCTATGACATAAAATATATTACATCATTCCTACCAACTTATTAACCAATATAAAAATTTATAACATAAAAAATTCATGAAAGAAAAAAACTAAGATATNAACTTATTACTTTATGGGTTCATTGTACTTTTTCCGTTTTCTTATATTTCTCTTTTGAGTAATCATATGCGCTGAATCTTCTGATTTTTTAATATTTTTTTTTATTTATTTTGAAAGTTTTAACATTTGAATTTTACTTTACGAGGTCTATACTTCTTTCTCTATATATATATATTATATATTGATTAGTGGTTGATAAGAAATGTTAAACTACATCTTTCATTTTAAATTGGAGCCATTTAGCAATCAAATTGTTGAAATTAGACTAATATTTAAGCCTGAACATGTTTATATTTGATCTAAAAGTTTTCCGCACATAGTAAATTATAATTTTAAAGACCACACATTTTCAATTCTAATTTATTACTCAACTTAACCGTTTATTTGCTTCACACTTATCCCATCAAAGTAAGAGAGATTGTCGTGTTTGTTCACGCCAGTTAAAGGATTCAAATTCCTTTCGGATAAAAATAAGAAATTTGAGGAGAAAAAAAACAGGATTTATTTAATACTAAATTTCGCTTTTAGAGTAGTAGCAAGAAGATTAACGCTTTCAAGAAAACTTTTTTTTTTTTTTTGGTCAAATCTGACTAGAAAAAAATGGATAAATCCAACAAAACCAATTTTATTTTTTAAGTAAAGTTCATCAACAAAAACAAAAAAATAATCAATCTCTATATAAGAGGATTCCCCTCTTTCTATTGGATTTTTTTGTAGTTCAAAAATACCCACATTAATGAAGGGTAACTTCATTTAGAAAAAGGGTCATAAATATCAAATAACAAATTTCATTTTAAATTTAAAGAGAACTTCTAAATTTAGGATTTTTTTTTTCCTTCCTATTCAAAAAAGAAATTACAGTTACTGTTTATCTAATAGCTTATTCTTTTTATTTGTTTGAAAAATAAATAAAATATTTCTAAATTATAATAGATACAAATTAAATCTAAATTAATGAGTCTAAACTTTATACAATGGAAAAAAAAAAAAAAAAAAAAAATCTTACAAAATCATAAGTGTAGGGTTTAGTGGTTCGTGGAAGTAAAAAAGGACGTCCGAGCTGACCATACATGAGGATCAAGTATAGGAAGTAATGATTTTGATAACCCATATGTTTGATGATAAAAGCGAAAATGGCCACTTGACCTGTTGTGTTCAAATGGTCTTGATATGAATGGTGAACGCCATACCTTAGAGACTACTAATTGATTTGCGACAATGCATTTAATCAAAACATTATCTCACACCATGTAAAATCCACAACCATAAAATGTTATTTGTGTTTTGTCATGCCTTCAATAATTTTAGATAAATGCTTTCGAATCTCAAGAAATAAGAAAAATGGAACTTTTAAATAAATGTATGATATATAAAGTTAAATAAATAGTATTTAATGAATATTTAAATATTAAAAAGCTTCACTTTAATTCATCATTTTTTTATCTAAAATTCTATCGAGCTAACCATGTAGGTGAGGATTGAGTAAAAGAAGTAAATGATTTTGATAACACGTGTTTTATGATAAAATCGAAACTGACTTCTTGACCAATTATGTACACTTGTTATAGACTTGAATAGTGCACGTCATATCCTAGGGACCAATAATTGATTTGCCAAAATGCATTTAAGGCAAACAATATCTCACAACAGGATTCATAACCATAAAATGTTATATGTGGTTTGTGATGCCGTCATTAATTATTGATAAATACTTTTGAAACTCAACAAATAAGAGAAATGTGATTTTTAAATAAAAATGCACAATATATAAAATTAAATAAGTATTATTTAATGAATATTTAAATATTAGAAAACTTCACTTGAATTCATCGTCCAATATCTCAAACTCTATCAAGCCAACCACACAAGTGAGGACCAAGTAAAGGAAGTAAATGATTTTTGTAACCCATGTGTTTTATGATAAAAGGGAAACTAACACCTTGACCAGTTGTGTTCACAGTCTCTTGATGTGAATGGTGAACCCCATATCCGATGGACTGATAATTGATTTGCCAAAATGCATTTAATGGAAACATTATCTTACAACAATACTAATAACCATGGACAAAATTGCTAAATGCCCTTTTTGAGCAAACTAAGCAGCGTTTTGCCCTCTTTCTCAAACTAATTAGGGAAATGCTCCTCTTTTGAAACTCGATTTTCTCAAAATCGAGTTATAAAAAAAAAAAAAAAAATCTGGAGCCCTATAGCGGCTTTTTTAAGGACCTATAGTGACGTTTTTAGGACCTATAATGACGTTTTGTAACTCGACTTCCATTAAATCAAGTTATAGGCAATTTTTTAATTTTTTTTACCTATAACTCGATTTCCTATAAATCGAGTTACAAAACGCCATTATAGGTCCTAAAAACGTCATTATAGACTCCTTAAAAACGCTGCTGTAGGGCCTAAATCGATTTTGAGAAATTCGATTTTCAAAAGAAGAGCATTTCCCTAATTAGTTTGAGAAAAAGGGCAGAAAGCTACTTAGTTTGCCCAAAAAGGGCATTTAGCAATTTTGTCCTAATAACCATAGAATGTTATTTGTGGTTTGTCACCCCTTCATTAATTTTTTATAGACACTTTTGAATCTCAAAAAATAATACAGTGGAATTTTAAAATAAAAATGTATGATATATAATATTAATTTAATATTATTTAATGAATATTTAAATATAAAAATCTTCACTTCAATTCATCTTTCCTACCTCAAATTTTATCAAGCCGACCTTGTAGGTGAGAATCAATAAAGGAATTAAATGATTTTGATAACTTGACCAATTGTGTTCCCTTGGTCCTGATTTGAATAGTGAATGTCATATCTTTTTTTTTGAGGGTCCTGAATGTCATATCTTAGGCGAACATTATAGCTCAACAAGATTCATGGCAATAAAATATTATTCATGACATCATTAACTGTTGATAAATGCTTTCGAACCTCAACAAATAAGAAAATGGAATTTTTAAATAAAAATGTACAATATATAAAATTAAATAGGTATTATTTAATTAATATTTAAATATTAGAAAACTTCACTTGAATTCATCATCTTATGCCTTAAATTCTATCAAGTCGACCATACAGGCGAGGACCATGTAAAGGAACTAAATAATTTTTATCACCAATGTGTTTGATGATTAAAGGGAAACTGTCATCTTTACTAACTTTCTTCAAATGGTCTTGATGTGAATAGTGAACCCCATATCCTAGGGACCAATAATTTATATGTCATAATGCATTAATGTAAACATTATCTTACAACAAGATCCATAACCGTAAAATGTTATTTGTGGTTTGTCACACCATCATTAATTTTACGCCATCACGAATTTTAGATAAACGTTTTTGAATCTCAACGATGAAGATAATGGCATCTTATTCTACTAATTCTATGACCAAAATATGTGTAACTAAGCTAAACAGAGGCTAAACATGCGATGAAAATGAAGAAAAACATTAAAAGAAGTAGAGCATGTTATTCTACTGATTCTATGACCTAAACATGTGAAACTAAGCTAAACAGAGGCTAAACATGTGATGAAAACGAAGCAAAACAATCAAAATAAGAAAACAAGTGAATTTCGGTTTTTGGGCACAAACATGCGTGTGCATACACGGGGTATGCATACACATGTCATGATTATGTGTATGCATGCACGAAGCATGCACACACATTCACACCCAGAAACTCTGTTCCAAAAACAGCAATCAAAACAGCAAATGAAAACAACCTAGCATGTTCTAATACGAAAGCTATAAACCTAAAATAACAATAAAGATATTAAAGTAGTAATATATGAAGAAAAACAGAGAGTTTTGTTGGCAATAGTGGGAAGTCAAAGAAGATGAACGCAGAGAAGAAACATTGAGGAAGATGAAAATTGCTCTTAAACACATTGTAAGGACAGAAAATCATTGTCATAAGGTGGCTTTGATACCATGTTAAATATTAGCTATGATATATTCCATGTTGAATATGCTTAAATAGATGCGGAAGAGGAAAGCATAAAATAGGAATTGTTGACACCCTATTTTGTAGTCTGCATTTAACCTCACATGGAGGTAAAAGAGTAATTTCACCTTGGACATAAGCATCTTAATTGTGGCCACTAGATCCTTAATTTCATTTAATCAAAGTAATATTGATGTTATAACAATCAAATTGAATGGTCATAAGCCGTAATCAAATCATCAGATTGAAAGTTATCATCAAATCAAGTTTTAATGGCCGAGATGCACTATCATAGATTGAGTCTGAATATATGTGATTATGAACAATTGATTCCAATTGGTTATAATTATAATCAATTTGAAATTAATAACGTGTCATAATTTGTTTGTTTAGGACTATAGCTTATGGTAAGGTTGCCCGCACTTGATTAATTAGATAATCAAGCATTAATTATTCAATGCGTAATTTATGTAATTATTTTTTTAATTGGGGTAAATTTGGGACTGATTAATTCTGAGGGGCCTACTAATGTTAATTGGAAGCTAATTTGGGGCCTAATAAAGTTAATTATGCTAAGACCATTTTCTAAGAAATGACACTTGCTAGGTTGAAATCCCAAAAGGGCAGCCTAGGCAAAAGAACCTTGCTAGATTTAAAACCCGAAAAGGTAGTCTAGGCAAAAGGTAAGGGAAAAGACCATGGGCATGGTGATAATTCCTAAAAGAAATTCCTAAAAGGACGTCATGGGCGAAAACTACATGACATAAAGTGCTGAAAAGTAAAATTTGGGGCATATCAAGGTTATCATTCAGCTCTCCTCATTTTGTTGGACTTCTAGCAAGCTTTTTCATCTTTGGGAACCCACTTCATGTCATCCTCTAGCCACTTTTTGTACCTCGAAGTTGGATGAAGGAACCAAAGAGGATGTACGCCTCTAGTCACCCTTCGTCGTGGCTAAGACTCATGGATTCTGCCCAAGGTCCTTTCAGTGAATACCAAGGTATGGAAAGCACCATCATCAGTAGGAGCTCCTTGGCGATCATCAAATTGCCTTGCAATGCAACAAGTAGAGTAGTAAGAGGAATAGAAAAGCCCAACCAAGGGAACACAGTTATCCTTAAGGTAGCGATGAACCATGCTGGAGATGTGTCACCATTCTACTACCCATTGGATATCCTTGGCTATAATGCGCTCCATGAACTCAGTGAACTCGTCAAAACTCATCTCAGCATGTTTGAGCTTACGATCCCAATAATGCTTTGAGTGGTATGTACTAGGAAAGACAGTAGGGGGATGAAGCAATCGAAGCCTCTCATGTAGCCATATATATAAAAAATAAATAAATAAATAAAAAATGAGAAAGGGGAAAAAAAAAAAAAAAACTTGAGTGAAAAAAATAAATAAATGATGAAAAGATGATATAATTAGCCTCAATGGATTGAAAACCAAAAGGCAATCCATGCAAAAATTAGAGGAATCCCACTAGGTTGAGAACCTATGCAAAAGTTAGGGATTATACCAAAAGAAGGAGAGGGTTTGCCGCAAAGAAATTTGCTTCCTTCTTATGAAATGCATCCTAGCCGTTGAGAATTTTAGCCAAGATCATGCCTGCAAGGTTTCCACTCCTCAGATCGGCAGCCACCAAGCACATCCTGTGGTCTACACAATATGTCTCATGAACCAAGAAGTATCTCGCGAGAATGCATAAGCAGAAAGTATTGAGGTAGCAGGAATGTCGTCTATCAATCATAGGGATAGTTAGCCGAGAGAAGTACGCATAAATTAGGCGAAGGTCCAATTTGCCAAAAACACACCATTGATTTGCCTTGTCAAAAGGAACACCCAACAGAGGTTGAAGCAAGGTAGGAAGATCCCCACCCATGCTTGGAAAAATGAGGTTGCCTACTTCAGGTTCACCAATAATTGCACTAAACTCCTCAATAGTGAGGCATTTCTCTACACCATGGAAGTGAAAAACATGCCGAATAAGGATCCAATAGTTGGTAGCAACCCAAAGGAGAGGTTTATCTACTTTGATTTGGTGATATGAAAAGATAAAAAAAAGAGACCAAAAGGAGTGATAGACTCTTTGAAGTTAGAGCCAAGCCTATTGATCCAAGCTAAGACTTCTAAAGGAGAGAATTCTGCCACTAGGAAGGCTTGGGAACCCTAACAGCTATTTTATCCTTAAATGAGGTAGCTAGGGTTTCCTCTGACCTACTGTGTGTGTATGCAGGGTCAAAGCTGCGTACGCTTGGTCAAGGCTACACATGCAGGCATGCGTACATGCACGCACAATGGGAGACAGAATTCTATTTTCCCCAATTTTGAGTGTGGTTTTCACCCCAAAGCCTCTCCTATGATTCCTACGACCTAAAGGACCATTCAAGATGCATTTCAAGCATCAAAGATGAAGAAAGCAAAATTGTATAGAATTATGCAATTATCCATACATTTTGTAAATCCAGTACATGTTCCAAATTAAAACATAAATGTAAAAAAGATGTTCTTAAATACAACCCAATGTCTTAAATCATATCCAAAGTGTAGGAATGTGTGTTGAAAAGAGAAAAATAGTAAAAGTAACAAAGGAAAAGTAAATATGCTATGCTATGCTGTGTGTCTGTTTCTGTGTCTTGTTTGCAGGGAATCAATGGAAATGACTCTTCCTTGGTTGGTAGTTAGGGGTCACCTTCGAATCCTCATCGCCATCATCATCATCATCATTGCCTGGGCAAGCTAACCCTTCGGGACCGTACAAGCTCCTCGAGTACTCAGTTACCTCTGGCTTGAGATTTCCTGCCAGCAAGACCAACTCCTCATGCTTCTGAATAGTAGGCTAAGATTTGAAAGAAGTCAGGGTTATTGATTCAAAGATGAAAGAAAGGAAGAAGCTAGTGAAAGAGTACTGACCGCTCATGTACCCGATGGAAAAAGTGTTCCATTTTAAGTGTCACTGTGTACAAGAATGCAAAGAAAGTATGAATGAATGAGAGAAGATGAGAAGCTAGAGCACATACCGAAACAATAAGAGAAGGAATGAGTCGAGCGCTGTTGAACTCTTCATAGTCCAACCCATCTAGGAGCCATTCAGTATAAGGGATGCCACCCCTCTACAAGGCATATTCTACATCAATCATGGAGCTCGGGGCAAGCATAAACACTAGAGGATCCATCAGAACTTGTGGTTCATCCTCACCCACTAACTGGCAACGTACCCTCTCCGCTAGGTAAAGTGCCCTCAAGCTAGCGCCCTCAAGGGGCTGAGTAATCCCAGAGACAATGGTAGAGAATACCTCCAATTCTAGGATCATTAGAGGAGGAAGGCGGACCTATGGGGTCCAGTTAACCTATAACAACACATAGGGTTAAAGAAGAAAAACCTTAAGGAACATGCATGGAACACAAAAGAAAAGCTTTGAATTCCCTGCTCACCTCATCAAAAGATAACCCCTCGAGATTAGCTCTCACCAATGGGAATTTCTCCAAATCCAAATCCGTGCCATAAGTAACAAGTTCGCATTGAATGGCCCAACGCTAAAAAGGAAAATTGTAAGATGACAGTTTGCAAGATGAATGGGTATAGTATGCAAGATGAAAGGGTACAGTTTGTAAGATGACAATCTGCAAGATGACAGTTTGCAAGAGCATGAGCTACAATTTTCTTTAAAGCCTAAGTCACATGTGCCCAAAATGGTAGAGTACAGAAGTTATGAAAGAAAAAAAAAATTAAAAAAAAAAAAAGCCTCAAGGAGCTTCTAAGGCCTCACCAGTTAACGTAGAGTCCCTCGGCTGAGTGTATTCAAGCATGAGTACAGATTGGCAAGACACACTTGCCCCCAGTTGGCTCTTTAAGCATTCTCAAAGTCACAAAAGAGAGTTAGCCACCTCAGAGATACTGTTTTCCCTCCATTGGCAAAAGGATATGCCCCTAAGAGATACAATAAGAAGGACCTAGCCATCCGAGCACATTCTTCGGCTGTCGTCTATGGAAGAGGCTTGTAGTCTGCCTCAATGTCAAAATAGTAGATTGTCTCAGTGGAGTACCTCCTCCCAAGCAGATCAATACCCAACTGCACATTTGACTAACCCTTCAGGTTTATAAGAGCCCCATCACACTTAAGGCCAGTCATGGGGTGAAAGTTATAGGTAGTCACAATCATTTCCCTGTCAGCAATATGGAAGGTGTAAGTAGTATTCCACCACCTCTCAACAAGAGACTTCACCAAATTGGAGCTTGTGAATCTCTCTGGTATCAAGCAGATGATTGGCTCAAACCCGTAGCACAGATATAGGCCCTCGTCTAGGTCCTGTACCATTCCACCATGCTTTTGGTGCTACCCCTACTAGAATATGGGGACGAAGTCTACAAAAAAGAATGATGACATTAGATTCACAATTTAGATTGAAAAGTGATGAGAAGGGGATTTTAGATGGCTAAAAATGTTTAAAAGAGATGCAAAAAAGATGAAAAAAGGCTTTAAATTGCAATTGGATGAGAAATAGATGCAAAAAGGAGTTCCAAATGGCAAGATAGGGTTTTGCCTAGCGACATACGCATGCAAGCCCAAGCTTATGTATGCATGAACAAGCCTACGTACGCATGAATCCAAGCTGCATACGTAGGCTTGAGTCCACGCACGCATGAATACAAATAGAGGGTCATTTTTTGGCATTTTCAAGCTTTTTTCACTCAAAACTCACCTTAAACATGCTCCTACCCCTCCTAAGGTGTCAGGTTTTCACTTAAACTCATCTCATAGCAAAACCCAAGCATTTACATGTCCAAAAATAGATTAAAATGGAAGATCAAAGGAAAAATCGAAAATGAGAATAGTTGGAAAAAATTTCCGATTCAACCCTTGCATCCGCTGAAAGATGATCATGTGGCTGGTATGTTAACAAAAGGGACTCAGTCATCCTCACTGCTCCACTCCAACATGTTAGATGGAAAGCATTAGAAGAAAGGACATAGGAGGTTTTCTTGGACTTGGGTACCATGGAGAAAATGAGAGATTTTAGAGGGGAAGAGAATTTTTGAAGATGAGAGAAAGAGAGAAATAGGAATCAGATTATGAGAGAGTGTGAGAGAAAGAAGAGGTTTTTGTAGAGAAAAAAAGATGATAGTTGAAGGGTTAGGGAGAATATGAAGAGAAGAGGGAGATGAAGAGAACAAAGGGAAAAAAAGAAACAGTGGATAATTATTGGAGAAAATGAACAAGCTGGAATGCACTTGGTGGCTAAACTACAGGTAGTTTAGGCCTCACCATTAAACTAAATGTAGTTTAGCATATAAAAAACTTCCAAAATCCTCAGTGGGTTCCTGAAAGTTAGGAAGTGCAAAAGAAAATTCAAGAATACATTAAGGATGACAGAAACATCCTCAGTGGGGCAAAAGACGCAAAAACCTTTAAAGCATTCCCAGCAAATTAGAAGCATCAAAAGTATCCCTCAACGGATCATGAATCACCAAGAGAGCTTCCCCGTGAGTTCAAATTTTCAACCAAATCCCTAGGAGTTGTGAAGAAAATATTCCCCATGGAGTTGGTAAAATCCCTCTTGTAAGTGGATTCAACATAAGTTCCCCAATTATCCATGAAGAAAAAGAGCAATTTTCCCCAGTGGACCACACATCTCCAAAGACTTCCTTGTAGGTCACAATCATCCAAAACTTCTTAGAAAGTGACCATCTTTAGTAAGTTACATACCAAGGAGGCTCCCCGTGAGTTACCTAAACTACTCAGTGAGTCCTCCATGCTCCTCAATGAGTCTCTCATCATCCTCATTTGTGCATATATCCTACGAGAATTGAATATGCAGGTATAAATCATATACAAGTCCAAGTTCATGCAAATATCCTACTAGAATTGAATATGCAGGCATGATAGAAGAGGTAGAGATAGAGATAGAGACCAAGGTCACCCCGAGGCAAAAGCCTCTCAAGAACAGGTAGAGATGGAGATAGAAGTCAAGTACCACCTGAGGAAGTTTAAGGCAAGAGCCCCGGGTGGATACCACACACACACACACACATATATATATATCCTTTTAAGTTCGTAAGAGCACCCTTGTTTTTTTGGTTGTTTAAGCTCGTAAGAGCACCTTTGTTTGTTTTTCCCTTTTAAGTGACTCTAGAATTGTGAGTCACTCGCCTTTTGCTTGCAATTCGAAAAACAAGTTTTAAGATAGTGAACATGTTACTACTCATTTCCCAAGAAACAAAGGTGGGACTTCGGACATATGAATCCCACGTGATGGAAATTTACACCTCTTAACACACAACCAGATTGAGTAGCCTAGTTAATTAGCCAAGTTGTTACTTAGTCAAATTAAGCAATTCTAGGTTAAAACAATCAAACAATCATATCAAGAATATATAGTAACGGAATAATAAATAACACAAGATATGATCACCCAGGAAAACCAAACCGGTAAAAAACCTAGGGAGGATTTTACCCATCGATCCTCAAGGCAAAACTGAATTCACTATGAAAGAATCGAAGTTCATACAAAAGGACTTACAAGCTCCCCGCTCGACTTCCTAATGTTACCTACCAGTAGAACTTACTAACACGACCTCGTGCAAGCTTTGAATCCACGGACTCCTTCTTTCTTGAATTCTTCAATCAGCTACAAGCACCCACGCTTGATATTCTTTAAGCTTCAATGGTAGCAACCAAGTTGATCATCAAGATGTTGAAGTAATCTCAATCTTGAAAACCCTAAGCTTTGTGTAAAGGAAAGCTCCTCTAGATCTCACAAGAGATTTACACAAAACAACAATGCATGAGCAACAATACAACTGGAGCGACTCTAAAAACGTGGCTAGGGTTTTGCCTTATATACCTAGGGCAAAAGCATAAAACCCTAAACGTTTAATGAGTTAGGGTTGAGTTGGAAAACTGCAGAAAAATGCAATCTGATTGATTTTCGATCGATCGAGCCAAACCGAAATGCCCCAATGCATCTACAGTCTCTCGATTCCAATTTTACAATAATTAAACAACTTTGAGCACACTTTAACAAGACTTAACATATTGTTTTGATCATGGTTTGCCAATATTACAAATTAGAGTTCTAAGTACATAAATTCCTAAACCTTTAGAACCTAAGAAACTCCCCCTTTGGCAATCCGTGACAAAACCCTAATTAAAAACTCAAAGTTTACAAGTAAAAAGCCCTTTACAAAAATAATGCTCGTAAACTCAAATTCAACACTTATTACTATCCATCGGTTGCAAGTGTAGACAGTAGCTTTGTTGAATCAACCTGTATATTCCTGAAATACTCAACAAATGCATAAACGCATGTGTGACAGAAAAAAGTAAAACAACAGGTATAACATTCTTGTAAGATTCACACAACACAAAATAAAGACATATATGAATGAACAACTCATAAATATAAATCAATAAGCAGTGAATCACAAAGCAACAAGAATCAATGAATATAACATGTATATCAATCAATGTTACTCCCCCTAACATGAATATCCCCAAAAATGATATACAAAGTGAAGTACCTAGATACAATCTAAAAACTCCACAAGCTCCTCAAAAAACAAAAAAAAATCTCCCCCTAACTACAAAAACTCCTCTACAAGTCAAAAACTCCACTCCCCCTTTTTGTGATGGAATGCCAAAGGGCAATCACAAGGTCGCCATCAAAAGGAGGTGGTGAGGGTGAATGAAGACGTGCAAAGTCAGCTCGCAGAGCACGAATCTTATCTAGCAAGTCCACCAAAATATGATCATGAGCTGCTTGAACGGTCATGACAGTCTCCAGGGTACGACGAACATCAAAGTCAGTCGAAGGAGGTGGAGGAACATCAGCAGCAGCAGCATCATCACCAACTGGATCAGGAACATCCTCACCAGCAAAACCTGTAGAAGAAGAAGGAGGAGGTGCGCTACCAGACGGCTCAGACCTAGGGTGTTTAGAACTAGCTTGAAGATGAGCGGCCTTCTGTCTAAGAAAAGACACACCTATGGGAGCTATCACATGAACGGGCTCAAAGGAAGGGAAGCCACTAAAATCAAGATAAAGCAAAATCCTATGAATAAAAATAGGATGCACAAGAGCATGAGTAGTAGATGAACTCCTATAAACATCGTTCAAAGAACGAAGAAAGAGATGAGGAAAACTAATAGGAGCATCAATAACCAGGGCGTACAAAAATACACACCTCTCAAGAGGAATGGTGTGAACATGAGAAATAGGCCAGATAGAATGACAGGTAATCATAAAGAACAGATAGTGCAACCCAAAAAGCTCAGCAGAAGTGATCCTAGGATCAGAACCCCACTGGACAGAAGTCCCAGTGATGTAATACAAGACATCACTCAACTTGGGAGACTCATCATAAGGATAGACAGGATTCTGGACCAAAGGTACCCTTAGAGCATCAGCTACTACCCGGGGAGTAATGGTGTACTCTACGCCTCGTATCCAACTCTTTACCAAAGTGTTGGAATCATAGATGTGGATAGAGATGTTCAAAAAGAACTCTCTAATCAAGGCAGAAGGTAGAGAAGGATCAGAAATATCCACCAAGTGTAACCAGCCCCGACGCTTAAAGTTTGCCCTAATGGCAGGATCAAGTTCATCTAAGAGAACAGAATGCTCAGCCCAAATCTTTCTCTTAAGGTTTAGCTTCTCAAAAATCTTTTGGTTTTTCTCACTAGGAAACTTCTCACGGTCAAAAGAAGAAGGGGATGGAGAAGAGGAGGGAATAGTCCTACAGGCTCTAGTCTTCCTGGGCATGATGCTAAGGAAAGGATAGAGACACAAAGAGAAAACCAAAAGACTAGAATAAAATAAAACCAAGGGCAGACTGCAAGTTAGCACAATAAAAACATATAAAAAAATCTATATGATGCATGAACAATAACAATGTTGTGATGCATGAACTAATGCAGTAACCGTAGTTCGAATTAGGTTCAATTTCACAAAATTGGCTCGAATATAGAGTTTCTAACAAAAACCCTAAAAACACAGATTAGAATAACCAATTTCATCAAAACAACAAGCCAATTTCGTCAATTAAACCTAACTGAACAAAAATCCCCAATTCGGATCAATTACAAACCCTAGAATTTTCAATTTCTCACAAAACCCAAAATTGATTAAATTAAACCATTAAGAACATGTTTATAGTGTGTCCCCACAAAAACCCATTGATCAATTACACAAAATTAGGCTTAAATCATCAAAAATCCCAAAAAGTAGAGGGTCCGAAATTTTGAGCATAAATGCATGAAATATGTAAATAAACTCAAAAAGGAGGGGTGAGATAGACATACCGGCTTGAGGAAAGAGAATTCTTGCAAAAAGTCCGGAGGAAAATAACAAAAATTTGAACAGTTGAGCTTGCCAAGTCGGAGAGAGAGAAAAGATTTTGAAAAGCTTTTGAAAAAGTGTTTGAAAAAGTCAAGAACAGTGTTGTTAAAAACCTGATTCGCGACTTTCAATTGATCGAAAAATACATTTGATCGATCAAATGAAACAGTCATTTTTAAACAAATTAAAGCACTTTTTCGATAGATCGAAAATCAGAATGGATCGATCGAATTGGGCAAAGGCTCACAAAAATTTTGAGAAAAATCACAGTTTTGAAAAACACAAACCTCATTTTGAAAAACAACTCCTCAAAGCATTAAATAATGAAAACAAAATGCATGAGTATGAGATGGAATGATTTTTCAAAAACCCAAATTTAATCTCAGTTTCTCCAAAGAAAATTTCAGCCATTCTCTTTTTAAATTCTCAAGCAAAGAAAATTGTTTTGCATAATTCTCAAAGTATCTTCAAACTTGATTGGTCAGACCAAAAACACACACAATAACATGTACAAAGTTTAACAAAGAGTAACTTGTGTAGTGTGTGCAACTAGCAAAAACTTTGAGAAACATGTGAGGTGATATGTGAATAGCAATCAATCACAAAGTCTACATAATCCATCAAATAGAATTTAAAAGAGATTATCACCTAAAGAGTTACATCCTATAACTCCCACATCTCCTAGAACAAAAGCTTGCAATCATGTAAGTTTCTTGTATTTTTTTTTTGCCTCTTTTTTTTTTTTTTTTTTTTTTTTTTTTTTTTTTTTTTTTTTTTTTTTTTTTTTTTTTTTTTTTTTTTTTTTTTTTTTTTTTTT
>NW_027070215.1:281794-294294 GCF_002906115.3 Quercus suber
TTAAGCAATTCTAGGTTAAAACAATCAAACAATCATATCAAGAATATATAGCAGCGGAATAATAAATAACACATGATATGATCACCCAGGAAAACCAAACCGGTAAAAAACCTGGGGAGGATTTTACCCACCGATCCTCAAGGCAAAACTGAATTCACTATGAAAGAATCGAAGTTCATACAAAAGGACTTACAAGCTCCCCGCTCGACTTCCTAATGTTACCTACCAGTAGAACTTACTGACACGACTCCGTGCAAGCTCCGAATCCACGGACTCCTTCTTTCTTGAATTCTTCAATCAGCTACAAGCACCCACGCTTGATATTCTTTAAACTTCAATGATAGCAACCAAGTTGATCATCAAGATGTTGAAGTAATATCAATCTTGAAAACCCTAAGCTTTGTGTAAAGGAAAGCTCCTTTAGATCTCACAAGAGATTTACACAAAACAGCAATATATGAGGAACAATACAACTAGAGCGACTCTAAAAACGTGGCTAGGGTTTTGCCTTATATACCTAGGGTAAAAACATAAAACCCTAAACGTTTAATGAGTTAGGGCTGAGTTGGAAAACTACAGAAAAACGCAATCTGATCAATTTTCGATCGATCGAGCCAGACCGAAATGCCCCAATGCATCTACAGTCTCTCGATTCCAACTTTACAATAATTAAACAACTTTGAGCACACTTTAACAAAACTTAACATATTGTTTTGATCATGGTTTGCCAATATAACAAATTAGAGTTCTAAATACATAAATTCCTAAACCTTTAGAACCTAACACCACGCCTCTTCAGAGTTGCACCCCACCCCATGTATGCGTGATGTGCGTCGTGTGCATGGATTGGGCCTGTGCAGTACGACGAAACAAAATGTTTTTTCTCATATTATTTTGATTTCGTTAGTGAAACTGAAATCGAAAGAGGGGCATCTGTAGACATTGTATTTTGTACCCCTTACAACTCGGGCCCACTTCCCCAATGATGCCGAAATTATAAGGCCCAAGGTTGGTTTAAGGCCCGATTAGATTACAAATTGACTTAAGAGGCGTTAAAATGGAAAATATAACTTTCTATGAGCAAATAAATCTATTTTCAGAAAATAAAAGGACAAGGAAATTCTTGACCTGCGTACATAGACAAGAACATGCGTATGCAGGCCCTATGCATGCACATGCAGGCACAAGCCTACATACACAGCTAAAGTTTCAAAAGCATAAAAGGAAAGTTTTCTACATTAACATTGAGGTTTGGAATGAATCCCAAATCGTTTGGGAGCCATTCCAAAACCCCATTTTCACAATATAAATAGTCATACACCATACCTTTTCAAAAACACACACAAAAATCCTAAAGGAAAACCTAAGAATCGCTAGAAATAGTTAATCAAATGGGGAGATTTTCACAAAGCACCATCAAGTCAATTTTATTTGATTGGCGCCTTTTTTGCCTTGACCTTTGAGTTTTAAGCTTACTAATCATTTTCTTATTGATTGTGAATAGATTAAACTAAGGGGAACAATCAACATCAAGCCTAGGAGCTTTTGCTTTGAAGTATATATTTTAAACTCTTTTCTTTCATTTCTGTTTTTAATCTTTCCTTTAATCTATTTTTCTTATTTAGTTTTTATTTCATTATGTTTGCTTAGTTTAAGTTTATGCTTCTTTTTTGTTTCAAAGTATGTTAGGCTATTAGATTTATTGCTTTAAGTGTTGCTCTGTTTTTATGTTTTATGCATTTCTGGGTTAAGGTTTTGAGCAACCTTATGCACGTGTGCATTATGCATGCGTACAATGGTCAAATCCTACGCATGCGCTGTTCGTTTCACATGTTATGTTGCTATTTTAATCCCCTTTACACACACACACACACACACACAGAGGTTTGAGTCTCTGTTTTACATGTTTGTTGTTCCTTTACCTTTCACATGTTTAAATTAGGGTTTTCTCTTTCTTTCTTGTCTTGATGCTTTGAGCATGCATCCACATGCCCATTCATTGATGTCGTAGGTGCTGTGATGTAGTGAGATAAGTCATGCATTCATATGTACATGCATTTGTTTGAGATTTAATCTCATGACTTCTAATTTCATAGACTCTCAATTCTGAGAGGACAGTGAACCCGATCATGAAATGTAGGTTACTTTGATATATCAAGAGTGAGATCTAGTTCAATGGTCAAAACCTCAGTATGTTGGGTAACCACACGTAGTGTTGTGGGAACACATATTCTCAAGATGGAATCCATAATTTCTTTCTATAGAGACACGAAATATCCCCTTAAGATAAGTTTAATTAGAATTGGTTATTCAGGGCCGGCCACTTTAGTAAGAGTTGCTAAAGTTTATATTTATTGAAATTAGATTTCATAAATATGAATAACTAAAAGATTAAATCAAGTACTCGAGGAATAAAATAGTTTTTTTTTTTTTTTTTTTTTTTTTTTTTTTTTTTTTTTTTTGCAAAATGACAGTTTAATATGACTTTGTTCACTATGAATATTTTATGAAGGGGTTAAATGATATTATATTAGAGTCTCGGGATATAATTTATTAATAAGACCTATAGTGCAATTATATTTCCATAGTGGTACTTTTTATATAATTAATGGTAATTTTGGGCTTGTCAAGAGTTAATAGATAAGTCTGAGGCCCATTGGAGCTAGAGTCTTATTAGTCCCTTTGGTCCCATTTCAAGTCACACAGTTAAGCCCAATTGGGCTGGACCAAAAGGATAACCTAATTAGATAATCAATTTTTATTTAATAAGAGTTATTAAATAAAGTAATTGTTAAGGCAGTTAAAACGTACGTATGATTAAAAGAGGGGAAAACAATTTTTCTCTACAGGATCTTGGAAATACACTTTTGCCAAAGAAAATCAACATACTCAAGAACTGATTAAGAGACCACTCATCTTGGGTACCATGTGAATTTGGGATGAAGATTGAAGGTATTCTCAAGTTTTGTTTTTGAATTTCACTGCATCAAGGTACGCTTTCTTTTCTTCATTCTAGAATTCAAGGTTATATGTTATCTTTCATGAATGAAGTAGATCCTTGTGTTGCTTATGTTGTGGGTTTTGTATGAGATGCAAAACCAGTTTTTCCAACACATGTAAGCCTATATGCCTTGTTTTCAATGATAACATGATTCTGCCTTGGTTTAGTGTTTATTTGTTTCTACCTTCATTGATATGATGTTAGGTGAATGCTAGGTTAATATGTTTTCCATGCTAGATGAATGTTAGGGCTTATGATCTGATGATAGCATAATAGATGTATGGTTAGGGTTTGGGATGAATGATGCCATGTTGTATGCTTAGATGTATGCTAGTGTTTGTGTGAGTTAGAATACAATATTGGATATGCCTTTAATAAGGTTAAGACATAATACACAATAGGATATGCCTTTAATAGCATGACAACATTTGATTCTAAGCATATCAAGACTAGGGGCATTGGCCCATTGGCTTTTTTATGCAATCATGTCATCTTTTTTTTTGTGCAACATGTCTAAACTAGGGGCATTGGCCCTAAAAGTTTTCATGAAAAGTTGGTTTCTAACAAGCTTGGAAAGATAGACGATTTTTGCAGGAATTGAGCAAGTACTTATCTAGCAATCTGTATCAACTTCCAACCAAATTTATTCTCATTCAAACATCTACCCTATTGTGAGATACAAGCAATGGTTGGAGGATGACATGAAGTGGATTCTGAGGGATGAGAAAGCTTACATGAGGACTTGGAAGAAAGCAAGGAGGACTGAATGACCACTCTAATATGCCCCATATTTTACTTTTGTGCACTTTTATGATTCTCATGTTTTTGTTTTAGAATTTAATAAAGGATTGGAATGTTCCAAAATCCCTATGAAAACAATTTTATCATCTTTTAATTTGAGCAATGAGAGAATCACTTTTTTATTATCTTTGCTTATTGTCATCTCATTTACTGTTTTATTTCTTTTTCTTTTCTTTTTTCTTTGCCATGTAATTTTTGCCCATGATGTCCCTTCGGGAATTTTTGACATGCCCATGGTTTTTTCCCCTACCTTTTGCCTAGACCTTCTTTTCGAGTTTTCAATCTAGCGGGGTTCTTTTGCCTTAAGTTTGCATAGGCCACCCTTTCGGGTTTTCAACCAAGCATGCCTTTTTTTCTTTTCTTTAAATATGGTATTTCCGAAGTCTATCCATGTTAATGGGGTAAAGCATCTCTTCCCCATCCAAATCTATGATCCTCATAGCACCTACAGACATGATCTTTTTAATGATAGAAGGCCCAAACCACCTTGGCTTCATCTTTCCTCTTGGATCAAAAGTTTCAACTCTAAGTACCTTTAGAACCAAGTTCCCTTCTTTAAGGTTTCTCAGTTTCACCTTCTCGTTAAATGCTCTAGCAATCCTTTTTTGGTACCCTTGTGCATGATATTATGCCCTAGCCCTCTTCTCATCTATCAAAGTCAATTGTTTATATCTCGCCTTAGCTCAATCCTCTTCTAGGACCTTGGTTTCCACCAACACTCTCAAAGATTGTATCTCCACCTCAATTGGAAGCACCGCCTCACTACCATAAACTAAAGAGTAAGGTGTTGCCCTAGTTGATGCATGGATAGAAGTTCTACAACCCTACAAGGCAAATGGAAGTTTCTCGGCCCAATCTTTGTATGTCACTACCATCTTGGCTAGGATATTCTTCACATTCTTGTTAGTTGCTTCTATGGCCTCGTTAGCTTCTGGCTGATACAGTGAAGACTTGTAATGCTCAATGCCATATTTTTCCATGACCCTTCGGACTTCACCCTCAAAGTGGGAACCATTATCAGAGATGATCTATTGGGGTTCCCCAAACCGACATATGATGTTGTTTTCTAAGAACCAAGCCACATGCTTATCCTTCAATACGAGTAGGAGGCTGCCTCCACCCACTTAGTGAAATAATCAATTGTCACCAGAATGTATTCATGCCCATTTGAAGCCTTAGGAGTTATCCTTCCAATCACATCTATGCCCCAAAATAAGAATGGCCATTGAGAAGTCATGCTATACAACTCAGTAGGTGGTATATGGTTCAAGTTGGCATGTGTCTGACAATCATGGCAACTCTTCACAAAGTCCATACAATCTGTTTCCATCGTATCCTAGTAGTACCCTATCCTTAGGATTTTCTTGGCTAACATCCTTCCATTCATATGAGAGCCACAAATCCCTTAATAGACCTCTTCCATTACCCTCTCGGCTTCTTCTTTCTTCAAGCAACAAAGGTGTATACCATCATAGGACCTTCTATAGAGTTGTCCTCCACATAGGATGTATTGTGTTGCCATCATCCTAATGGAACGACATTCTCTCTTGCTAGCAACATTCGGATATGCCCCTAGTTCCAAGAACTTCATGTCATAGTACCATGGAGCTTCCTCTTCCTCTATGGTCATTACTGAAGCTTCGGTCTTCCATTTGTGCGCTTCCTCGTAACTTTGCTCAATCTCCAAGGGTTGTTTCCATACTCCTTCAGGTATTTCAACCACAGAGGCTAGGGTAGCTAAGATATCTGCAAACTGATTTTGAGCTCCAGGGATGACTGTGTACTCAATCTTGTCAAAGGTCTTGGTCAATTCCTTCAAGTATTATTGATAAGGCTTCAAGTGTTCCTCTTTCACCTTCCACAACTTTTATGCTAGGGCTATAACCAAAGTTGAATCTCCAAAGACTTTGGACTCTTTTACCCTCAATTCTTAGAGAGCTTCCATTCTGGTGATACAAGCCTCATATTCAACGATGTTATTAGTTGCTTCAAAGTCCAACTTGATTACCAAATGTATGTGAGACCGCTTGGGAGTGATCAATAGTACCCCTATTCTGTTCCCATATTGGTTCACGGCTCTGTCAAAGTACATCATCCATGTCCCTAACTCAACATCCAAAATGTCCTCATTTGGAAAGTCTTCTTTACAAACTTCCTCCTCTATAGGATTCTCGGCATAAAAATTTGACACAACACTCCCTTTGATAGTTTTTCTTGCCATATACTTCAAATCAAATTTTGCCAATAAGATCAACCATCTCGACAATCTTCCACTCAAAGTGGACTTCTTGAAGAGATACTTCAATGGGTCCATTCTTGCTACTACCCATATTTGGAAAGGTAAGATGATATGTCTCAATTTCTGTACGGCCCAAACAACTGCGAAGCATGAATTTTCTATGGGGGTGTACCTGGTCAAATAATCATGGAACCTTTTGCTCAAGTAGTGTATGGCCCTCTCATTCTTGTCATTGTCTTCTTGTGCAAGCATACATCCAACTGCATCCCCTATGATGGAGAGTTATAGGAGTAAAGGTTTCCTATATTGTGAAGGCACTAGGATAGGTGGGTGAAGGAGGTATTCCTTGATATGTTCAAAGGCTTTTTGACACTTATCATTCCATGTATATGGTTTATTCTTCCTGAGGAGTTTGAAGATGGGCTCACAAGTGGAGGTGAGCTTGGCAATGAATTGACCAATGTATTGTAATTAACCCAAGAATCTCCTTATCTTTCTCACTTTTAGGTGGAGGCATCTCCCATATGGCTTTGATCTTGGATGGGTCAATTTCTATCCCACTATCATTCACTAGGAAGCCTAGCAATTTTTTGGCAGTTACTCCAAATGTACACTTTTAAGGGTTTAGTCTTAGCATATACTCTTTAATCCTCTTGAAGAACTTGAGGCCAAACAGCATCACCATGTAACAATAGATTCCTCATTTGACAGTGAAAGTGGTTTTGGTTATGTCCTTGGGAGCCATTTGGATTTGGTTGTACCCTGAGAAACCATTCATAAATGACATCAAGGCACATCCCACTATGTTATCCACTAAGACATCAATGTGAGGGAGAGGAAAGTCATCCTTAGGGCATGCCTTGTTCAAGTCCCTAAAATCCACACACATCCTTACTTTCCTATCCTTCTTGGGTACAAGCACGACATTGGCTATCCATTTGGCTTAGTGTACAAGTTTAATGAACCCTGCCTTTAACTATATAGTGACTTCCCCATTAATTTTTAAGAGCCATTTGGTCCCCATTCTTCTAAACTTTTGCTTAATGGGCACCATATAATCATGAGTATCAATGTGACGTTGGGTTATCTCGGGGTCAATCCTAGGCATATCTTCATAGGACCATACAAACACCTCTTGAAATTCCATGAAGAGTTCTTGAAGATATTTTCTTTCTTTTTCATTTAAGGTTAAGCCAATTTTAATTAAGCATGGATTCTCATCATTGCCCAGATTAATAGTTTCAAGAGTTGGTTCCATTAAGGAACCCAATTACTCCTCTTCCTTCTTTCCCAAGGCCCATTCCAGACATGTATCCCATGTTTTTCATCATTGCAATCACCTCATGGCTACAATATGGGAACAAGTTGGTAGCATATCTTTCATCCTTCAACCCATAGTCAGCCATATTCACGAACTCAAAGCCACTCATTTGAAGCTCACTTCCTCATTCCTCGAGTCCACAAACCGGTGCTAGAATTTCATCATCTTCAAGCATAATGGCAATCACTCCTTTCCATGGGATCTTCATCTTTTGGTGTAGTGAGGAGGGGATGGCCCCATTGGGGTGAAGCTAAGCTGGTTTTAATTTAGGGTGATGTTCATGACATGAAATTCCATAACAGTTTCCGTTGGCCCAATCTTGCAAGGAGCCTTGAAAGTACTCATGACCTTCCTTAAAGTGTTGTTATATGCCCTTACAGTCAAGGGACAAAGGATGATAGTTTACATGTCTAAGCCAATAGTGAGGGTAGTCCTAAAAGGACAAACATTTAAGGCGGACCCATTATTAATGAGGGCCATCAGAACCTTGGCAACCATACATTCAATGGTGATTTGCAAAGGTCTAGTGTGAATAGCTCCTTTGGGAGGGAGATCTCCATCAGAAAAGGCAAGGAGGGGGTGTGAGGAACCCTCGACTCCCATGAGAGACAAAACTTCTTATGGTGTAGTTTCAATGGGTACTTATTTCCCATTCAATGCATCTAAGAGGCCCTTACGATGCTTTTAAGAGGCCTACTCACCCATATGGACACATGAGCTTGGTTCTTCTTCAATCGCATTAAGACCCTATCTTCTTCTTCTATTTCTTTGTCTCCCTTAGGTTCCGTGGGCTTGGACCTCTTTCTACCAAGATGATCCTTTTCCAAAAAGGATGGCTTGTAATGCTTCTCACTCCTAGTGATATTTTTGCTATATTGTCCTCCAAGACTTCTTTCTATAATTTCGTCACTCTTTTGGGAAGTATTCCCCACACCACTATTGTGTCCTTCAAGGCTTCATCTTCTTCACCCCATATTACTTGGACTTCCACGGCATTGATATCGACATTTGTGGTCTTTATCAACTTTGAGCAATCCCATTCAATCTCATCTATTTGCGCCCAATTTTGATATGGAGGAGGAGCCCTATGGTAATCGGGCAAAGGGTTCTTTCAAGTGTTGGGTTTTGTGATGATGTTGGGATTTATGAAGGTTCCATTGTCTATGGGGTTTTGTATTTCATGTTTGAGGTGGAATCAATTGTCAGTTTTGTGGCTGGATTTTTGGTGGTAGTGGCAATATTCATTGAGGTTCCAAGTGGGAGTTATGGGACTAGGCACGAGTGTAGGGTCTAGAGGTTTGATGAATCCTTTGGAGGATAGGTTTTCATGTTCTTGATTGAGGGTCATTCTAGATTAGAGAATTCTCGGCAAGCTTTCTTTGGGTAGGCTAGTGTTTGTTAGGACATGATGGCACTTACATTTACAGGATTGGGTGTTTTAGTGGTGGTTGCCACCCCTCCATATGTTTTCTTGGTTAGAGGCTTGCTTTCCCCTTTCTCCAATTGTGCATTGTCGAGGGCATCTTCGATTCTTGTCCCACAATCACATAGTTCTCCAAATGAGCTAGTAGGTGATGACAAAAGCCTACTATTATAAGCTAGAAGCAAGTTCTTAATGATCATGTTGATTTGGTCTTTCTCATTTGGCCTATTGACCATTCTAGACACCTTAGTTTTCCATCTAGTCATGTATTCGGAAAATGTCTCCCTTACACCTTGTTTGGTAGTCTCCAAATCCCTTAGAGTCGCATCAATCATGGTGTTGAAGATGAATTGGTCCACAAACAACTCCACTAGTTTATTCCACACCTTAGTTTTGCTAGTATCAAGGCTATAATACCACCTTTGTTAGGACATATTTGAATCTTGTTAGGAACATATGTCAATACAGAATTGGCTAATCCTTTGACAAAACGCAATTTACTTGTAATTGGGTAGATCTAGGATGTTTTTAATACTTCAAGGAACAAGGTTTCAAATCCAAGTGTTAAAGCCATGCAAATCTGTCCAAGACTCAAGTAAAGAAGTGTAGATTTTAAAGCTCGACAGCTAGCTCGACAACTAGTTCGACAAATAGCATCTATTGAGGTTTAAAAGGCAATCTAGCCTAATACTTGACCACTGCTCGATAGATACTATATCTATCGAGATTTATGAAAATCAGATTTTCAATTCTGATTTCACTCCAATCCATGTATAGATGTTTGGGCTTTCTTTTCTCACAACCCTAAATATATATAAGTATTATTTTAAGGGCCGTCACAACTGATGCAAGTGAGTTCAACTTGATGCAAAGGTTCTTCACAAGCATATTGTGACTGGAGACATATGCCTTAGTTCATCTTTCTCTTCAAGAAGCTATTATGTTTGTACGTCGTAGGGTACCAAGGAGCTTCGTGATCTTCATCGTGTTGATGAACTGAAGAACTTTGCAGCCAACATCCTTCTCAAGTTGGTGGTTAGTCACGTACTTGGATCTGTGCATTGATTGGTCAGTCATGTACTAGGAGCCATGCATTGAAAAAGAGAGATTATCACTACAGAACAAGTCCAATTGGGTATTGGGGTAAGGGTTCAACTGTAGGTTGGTATAAGGTACTGTGATTCCTTTACTTGTAACCGCTTGTTATGACAATAGTGGATTCTTGAGAGTGGTGACCTTAAAATTACCCGGTGGGGTTTTTTTCGTATAGGTTTTCCCCATTCATAAACAAATCACTGTGTCAATTTATTTTTCACTGCATATTAACTTAGTTGATGATTTGTTTATGCTACCACGCTTATTGCATGCTAATTGAATTAATTAATTAACTTGGCTAATTAATTGGTTAATTCATCACAAGGGGTCAATACATTCTTGGCCTATTAAGTGGTATCAGAGCAGGCACACTCTAATTAGGGTTAATCTTTGCTGTGTGATCCATTGACCCCTGTTGTCATGGATAGAGGACAATCTTTAATTATACCTCATTTATTTGATGGCACTAATTATGCATACTAAAAAGTACACATGAGAGCTTTCTTACAATCATTAGATGAGAAAGTGTGGCAAGCTGTGGAGATAGGCTAGACCAAGCCAAAGGAAGCATTGGCCGATTGGGATGATGCTAAGATCAAGGTGGCAAATTTCAACAGCAGTGCATTTAATGTGTTATTCAGTGCGGTCACGAATGAGGAGTTCATGAAGATATCCTCTACTGAAACTACAAAGGAAGCAAGGACTATCCTCTAGTCAACCTATGAAGGAACTAAGGCTGTTAAGGATTTGAAGCTTCAGAGCTTACTACAAGTTTTGAAGAAATCAAGATGGAGGAGGATGAGTCATTCAATGAGTTCTATGCCAAGCTCAAGGACATAGTAAACTCGGCCTTTAATTTCGGGAAACCATTCCCAAACCCAAGATTGTTAGAAAGGTGCTTAGATCTCTACCCAAGAGATTTCATTCCAAGATCACCGCAATTAAGGAATCAAAGGATATTGACAAAATTCATTTAACCGAGCTGGTTGGCAATCTGCAAACCTATGAGTTAGGTTTGACAAGGATTGGAAAATCTAGTAAGGGCAAAAGCATGGCATTGAAGGCTGAGAGCAGTGACATTGATGAATCTTCAGACGATGAAGATTCAAAGATGAAATCCTATATCACCAGGAAATCCAAAAAGTTTATGAAGAATGCCAATGCTAAAGGATTTGACAAAGAATGCAAGCAGTCTAGTTCGTCTCAGCTCAAGAACCAAGACAAAGAAAAGAAGGATGCTAGGGAAGGTGGTTAGTACACTATTCCTTCAAGACCAAAGTGCTTTGGGTGTCAAGGCTTCAGTCACATGAAACAAGAGTGCTCTACGTATCTCAAGACCATTGGGAAAAGCAAGGCACTTACTGCTACTTTGAGCTACACTGAGCCTGAGGATGATGGAATCCTAAATGCCTTCATTGCCACCGTAAATCCTACTGATAGGATTAATAAAGAAGTGGATGATGAAGAAGACTTGGTGGATTCTAAGTTCAAGAAAATGGATGATCAAGATGATATCCATACAACCTATGAAAAATTGTATAAGGTTTCTAAGAAGCATGAGAAACTATATAGGCTGGCCACCAAAAAGCTGAATGATGTGGAACTTGACCGAGAAGAGCTTTCCACAAAGTTTGATGAAGCCAATCAGACCATTGGAGCACTGTGGTTTGAGAATAGCTTCTTGGTTGAGAAGACCAAGAAGCTTGAGGCAGAGCTATTCCAAGTCAGAGCTCAATTGGAAAGGACTTCAAGTGCAAAGCTTGACGAGATGCTTAGCCTTTAGAAATCTACTTTCGACCGAACCGGTTTAGGGTATGAATTCCCTTTTCCTAATAATGCTTCTACTAGTACTACTGTTTTTGTTTCTCCTACTAATAATGTTGAATCTAAGAACGATGATGTCAAAACTGCTTTAGCCTGTGAGAACTTAGACAAGGGTAAATCTATCTTAGGAGCACCCTTTAAGCTTGATAAGAAAGAAACTAAAAACCCTAGGACTAAGAAGAGAAACACTCAAAAACTTAAACAGAAAAAGCAGCATCTTTGTCATCACTGTGGAGCGACTGGACATACTCGATCTAATTGCTATAAGTGGTTAGCCACTCAACAAAGCAATAGTATGATCTCATCTGGAAACCAAAATCAGTTTCCATCCTCCTTTGCTCCTTTTGGAGATCTACTCAAAGCCCTCATGTTCCTTTCGAACTTGAATGGATTCAATTCTTCCCCCTCATTGCCAGATTAAGGGTTTGCAAAATAGAAAGGTTCTTCCAAAGTGTGGAAGGAAAAAGGCTCCAAGTGATTTAGCCACCTTTTCTCTCTCTCCCCTTTCTTGTCTTTGAGTATGTGATGAGAATGCAAAATGTCATATTTTTATCCCTTAATGTTTAGTTTTTTTATATTTATTTTGTGCCTAAATGTACTCATTATTCTTATATTTTGATTTAGGATGCAAATGAAGGCATTAAGTGCAAAACGTAGTTAATTGGGTGATTCTGGACAGCTTTGACATTGCATCATAATTCGGGCATAACTCTCTCATCAAAGCTTTGATTGAGATGATTCAAGATGATATGGAACACCAAGACAAAGTTCTACAACTTTCATGTTTTGAGTTTTG
>NW_027070215.1:304294-309370 GCF_002906115.3 Quercus suber
AGTTTTGAGATATAATTTATTAATAAGGCCTAGAGTGCAATTATATTTATATAGTGATATTAAATATAATTAATGGTAACTTTGGACTTGTCAAGAGTTGACAGAAAAGCCCAAGGCCCATTGGAGCTAGTGTCTTATTGGTCCTTTTGGTCCCACTCCAAGCCACACATTAAAGCCCAATTGAAAAGGCCCAATTAGATAATCAGTTATATATAAAGGGAGAGACATACAGAATTTTGATTAGAGAAAAAGTGAGACGCCATTGTGAAGTGGTGTATATGTGCGAGTGAAACCACTCAATTATTCTCCCTTGGAAATTGATTGAGAGACCACACTTCTTGGGCGTAAAGTGGAATTGGAGTGAAGATTGAAAGTGTTTCCAAGGACTTATAATCTTTTGTTTTGAATTTCACCACACCAAGGTACGCTAATTTTAAAATTTACATAATGCAAGTTATCAATCATGAATGAAATAGATCTTTGTTTATTGCTTCCGCTATGTGTTTTGTATGAGATATAAAACCAGATTTAACCAACAGAAAAGTCTTTATAATTTGTGTTATGCGTGTGATCCCAGTGGTGGAGAATGAGAAGATATGCAAGCCTATGGTAGATCATTTCCATTTGAATGAATTTGAGTGAAACACATGACAATCGAGTGTTTATTTCTGTAAGGGTCTACATTCCATTCAAACACATGACAGTCGAGTGAAAATGCTTACTAAGTAATTGTAAGTTGTTTAAGAATGTTTGTTCATGATATGTTATGAGTTTTGAAGAACTTGGTTGTTCTTTGTTGATGGTGTTGCAACCTTGGTGTTTTTGGGAAAGTGAATTTAAAAGTTAAGTGTGGGGAAATTTAATGAGAATGAAAAATGTCATATTTTTCTCCCTTAATGTTTAGTATTCTACAATCATTTGGTGCCTAAATGTACTCATTATTCTTATATTTTGATTTAGGATGCAAATGGAGGCATTAAGTGCAAAACGAAGTTAATTGGGCGATTCTGGACAGGTTTGACATCACTTCGTAATCTGGGCATAACTCTCTCATCTGAGCTCCGATTGAGATGATTCAAAATGCTGTGGAATTCCAAGAAAAATCTCTACAACTTTTATGTTTTGAGTTTTGAGATATACAGGCTGAATCAAGGTCGAAATCAGGCTTGAAGTTGCTACACCTGCATTACTGATGTTCTGGAATGTTCCTTTGCCTGAAATTCTAATACGCAGATCTGATGCAGTTTATTTTTGGAAGTTTCCAGATCTGGCGCACGAAAATTCCAGCTGAAAAACACCACTTTCCTTGTTATATTAGAACTTTGTTTTATTTTTAATATTTTTCCTTAATTAGTCAGATTTGGATATTATTATTTAGAATATTTTTAGGAGATTTTGTAGGCTTAGAAAAGAGGGAATAAATGTGTATAAAGGGGGAGGAAAAATCAGACTTGAGACACGCCTCTCTCTCCCCTCTTCTCTAACTTCTCCTTTGAGTTTTCATCATGGCCCTACCTGGCTAAACTTCTATACTTGGCCGAAGGAAACTAAAGCCTCGAAATCAATAAAACTGTGACATCTAATTTGTTTTTATTGTTCAATTTATGCTTTGAATATCAGATGTTCTTCTATGCCTATTTTCATTATTGTCTCGTTTAATTACTAGGAGGCCTTCTAATTTATTATTTGTTGCAATCTGCTACTAGGTTAGATATCAAATCTGTAATTGTTTGATCTCTCTAATTTGTGAAGCAACCAAGATTTAATGATTTGCTACGTCAGAAATTATTAGGTCTTAGGAAGAACGCTTGACTAAAATAAATGCAACCGCTTGTGCTTGTGTTGTTTAGTTTCATCGATCTCTCCAATTCTTAAAGCTGCTACTAGATTAAACCTTTAGTGCTTGTCTTGGGTTGTTTAGTAGTTAGGGTTTATTAGATCGCTTGTTTTCTAATTAACTGCGACTAAGGAGAGATAGGAAAATAGTTCCAATAGTGAATATTCAAAGTGTGAATTGATATACACTTGCATCAATGATCAATTGTAAAATTCTGATGGTGGATGTTGACTTAGACCAAGGTTTATTCTTTTGATTGATTTCGATACTTTAATTTGAATTGTTCCTTTGTTGTTTTTCTTAAAAAAAATTCATTAGAGCATCCAAGTCAGTGGATGCAAACATCTCGTCTATTTTACACAAAAAAGTTACTTTTTTTTATTTTACACACCCATTTTTACAAAACACACAAATCAGTTTATCTATTTTACACATTTATTCAATAAAATATTTATTCTTTTACAATTTTTTATTATTCTCTCTCTCACCGCCCCTCTCTCTCATAGACTCATCACTACCAACGATCCCTCCACACCCAGCCACCATCATCACCACCCAACCAGCATCATCAAGAAAAACCAACCTAGTCAATCCCAAACACATTCATCACCCACCCAACTCGAAACCCAGTCAAGCCAAATCATCACCCACCCAACCCGAAACCCACTAAGGATTTGATGATTTGATTGGTGTGGTTTGATGATCGAAGGGGCTTTCATTTGATGATTTGATGATTTGATCGGCGTGGTTGGTGATCGGCGTGGTTTGATGATCGACGATCGTCATGGCTTGATGATTTATCGATGGCAAGTAAGAGATGATCAGCGGCAATGGAGGATGATTTGATCAAATAAAGAAAGGGAGAGTGAGGGTTGAAACCCAGAGAAAATTAGAGAGAAGAAATTATTAAAATAGTAAATACACGGGCTACAGTGACCGTCCATATATGCACGATCACTGTAGCAATTGTATATTTATACACAACTTTACACCTACTGATGTGGGTTTTTTTTTTTTGGCCAAAATATGTAAAATGAAGGGATTTTTGTATTTTAGAAGACTATCCACCCACTGATGTTGATGCTCTTATACTCAAAACACCCCCTCCTTATTCACGTAGCATAAAACTAGGCTAGATACTCTCTGTGGAAACGATCCTTACTCGCACTACTACATATATTTTTAGGAGTATGAGTTTTATTTTTGGTTGCCTGCGACAGCACACCAACAGAAATTTCAAATAGATCTCCCAAGCAAGGATAGATAGACCTAGGTTTGGTGGAATTGGGTTGGAATTTTTTGTGTTGGTCAGTTCAAATGGTTTCAAAATTCAAATAAGGAAAAATGACAGAGAGACTTTCTTCATAACATTGGTGTTTTTAGTTTCTAAAGAACCTTAGAGATAAGGAAACGAGAATTTTATTTTTTATCCATTTTATTTATTTTTGTTATTTGGATTTTTAATTAAATGCTAAGGTCACAGTTTTAATGTCAATTAAAGAATTTTATTATTATTTTATTAGCCATGTAAGCTTTAAAGTGTGTCAACAGTACACATTATTTGTCACGTAAATATTTTTTGTTGCTGAGTTAACGGTAGAAACTAATTTGACATCAAGTTAAAAATAACATGTACTGATTGACTACTTGGAAAAAAGTAAAGTTCAAATTAAAAATAATCTCAAAAAGTAAGAGACTAAAATGGTAATTTTGCATAAATAATGTATATATGTGTGTGTGTGTGTGTGTGTATTGTTTTTGGGCGTACCGTACCTACATGGTTAGAGCATTCGTATCTATGGAGGAAAAACTTTTAGCATTTAATATCTCAAAATACTACTTTATCTATTTTAACACATCATTTTACAATATACCAAACATCAAAGGTTCTATTTTTTTTACAACTTCATTTAAATATTATTATTTTTATTCTCTCACTATGTTTCTTTCTCTCTCTTCTTATCTGTGTCTCTCCCTTTCCCTAAACAAACCCACCACTTTCTTCTTTATCCAAGCAGACCCACAGCCACAGCCACAGCTAACCACTACCAACCACCACCAAACACAAAAAAAAAAAAAAAAAAAAAAAAAAACAACAATCCAGCAGCCACACAGCTACAACAACTGCTACGGCCACCACTCTCACAACCACAATCCCTAACCACCAAAATCACAAACCCAAATCCGCAACCTCATACCACCAACAATTGGAAAAATAAAAATAAAAAGAAAAACAACCCACCAAATCACAAACTCGTAATCCTCTCTCTTCCTAAGCTCACAATCATTGCCGGAAAACCCAGCCACATCCACAAAAACCATCACACCCGCCAAAAACCATCCAACTTTACCTTAAGGGTCTAATATGTTTTGTGCAAGTGTTTCAGGTTACAGTATATATGTTCCAAGTTCATCACAACTCCTATAATTCATGATAGAGGGAGTGATATGATAACGGAAGTACTTTTTACTGTTTGTACCTGGTACCTTTGTAGGTTTTTAAGGTTTATGTTTATGGTTTGTACCCATATTGCTTTTGTAAACTTTTAGGGTTTATTTATATGCACTTTGTAGCTTTATGGTTTTACCTTGCTTTATGCAGCCTTTGTACTTTGTTAAATCAGTACTTCTAACTAAATGATATGCATTTCCTTTTTAAGTACTGTCACTCTTGTGCCCTTGTAGGATTTTTCCTAGATGCACATACTTCATGTACTGTGCATTAATTGAGTGTTGGTCATTCAAGTGATTTGCCTTGTGTTTGTCAACTTGAATGTCCAGATGTTCATTCCAAGTGTGAATGAGCATTATGATCACTTGGTTATAGTGATTACCTGTTTTGGTCTTACCATGGTTTATTGCTTTATTCCATTGTGCTTGATCACATTGTCTTGCTCCATATGCATTATAAGTTTTCGCATACAATGAACTTATTGTGTTGTTGTTTTTAGGAGTACTTGTTCTTATGATTCAAAAGCTTCAAGATTCTAGAGTTAGGTGTGATGAGTTTTCCAACTGTTCCCAACTCACGTGTTAAGTTTAGAGTTTGTTTTAGGGTTTTGTCACGGAATAGCCAAAGGGAGAGATTGTAAGGTTGAATTTTATCAACCATGTTGTTGGCTTTATTCCGTGCCAAATTTGCCTGTAATTTAGCATTTAGTACCCCTGTATTTAGGTGGGAAACAGGGTATGAGTGAGAGAGTGTGAAGAAATGCTCAAGATTGTGCAAAGAACAGAGA
>NW_027070216.1:0-17918 GCF_002906115.3 Quercus suber
CCTCCCCCCGTTCTTTTCTTAAACTGTCTGGGATTAGTTCAGCCCAAATGTCAATGTTACATGCATAATAATTTACATGACATTTTTCACAACAGTTGAATTGATAGATTCTTATTGGTTCTTATTTGAACCAATTACTGACATCACTTTATTATTTGTCATTTACAACTTGCCATCTTGACAGTTGTGGAATATTTTGAGAAAACTTAAACGATTCTATACTTATTTAAAATGTTACTCAAAGTGTAGGCCATGTTCCTAGAGGGAGCTACCATTCAATTAACAAGAGTTTTAGGAAAACACCTTATTTCATATCCAAATCCACAATATGCTGATTATCTGAGGAGTGGATGCTTTTTGTCCAATTTATTGTACATGGACGCATCATTTTCCTTATGATCGCTATAATTGATTATATCAACAAAGTGTCGGTAGTATTCTCACAATTAGGTGTGTCTGTAGAATTGTCCTTCAACTATAGGATGCTATAAGCTGCAGTGATTGTACCCTCCGAATCATTGTTTGAGGACCCGTACAAACAATGAGTGTTGTCCTTGTACCCACAAGTTTAAGAACAAATGTTCTCCTTAAGGGAGGCATTAATGAAGACGTTAGGCATTCTCTACCACAAGAATGTCATTGCAGAGCTGCCTAAGGTCAATTTTAATTTCAGTAATAGTACTTCAATATCAGCCGGAGAACTCATGATAAGGTTAAGACTTGGGGAGAGGCTTAGGTCCGGTACGCAAACCCCAAACCCAATAGGATGATGTTATGTGTCCCTGTAAATTGGTACAATGGGATGTTGTCACGTGGCAATTTTTAGACACATGATAACATTTTATTTTGTCTAATGCATAGAACACTAGACCCAAGCCAAACCTGTGATGCAATTCTCTATGCGTGCTTAGAGTAGTTCCTAAATTTCTCTTGTTTTATTTATTTGTTTAGTAATTGACAAAAAAAATACTTTCATTAATTGTTTAGTATTTAGTTATTTACATCTAACCGAATCTATTATTGAAGGAAACTTGGGGCTTCTTCAACGTTTAGGTCGAGGAAGCAATATCACCCTCTTACATGATACATGGTTGATAAAATTTTGTATCAATTACTAATGGGTGTAGAGCAAATATGCTCCGGGCTATGTCCCCAGGCTCTAGTCATGATTACGCTCCTTTCTCTTTAGAGTTTAGTGTCAATTTTTTAGTAAAATTTTAATATTTTACAAATGTAAATATTAGGGGTGTTAATGATTGACACAACCCTTGAACATGACACGGGTTAGGATTGGACCTTAATAGGATTGGGTTATAAACAAGTCTACCCAAAAGCAACACGATAAGAAACTTTTCATAAGCGGGTCAACTTGTGTGATCCGCAATTGACATGTTTGACACCAATTATTCGTGACAATTCAAAATGACCCATTTAACGCAATTCGTTTAACTCACATAAAAAAAAAAAATCATTATATTTTAAATTTGTCAAATACCTTTTATATCCATCCTATATTATAAACTTAAAAAGAAAAATGAGTAATTACAAAAAATTTTAAGTAATATAATTGAAAGTTGAAACTTTACAAACCCTAAAGAATCTATGGATGATACTCATAGTCATAATCAGTCTACTAGTTGCTTCAACTATTTCAATATTGATATTTAGCATTTGGCGACTTCTGTGGATGTTATATTTTTGTTGAATTATGTTTTTTTAAATTTGGGTTGTGTATGAACTTCTTTTGAGACATAAAGAACTTACTTTTAAATCAATGTTATATTTTTGTTGAACTATGTTATTTTGAATTTGTGTTGAAGTATATGCACTTCTTTTGGGATGTAAATAACTTATTTTTAAATGAATGGTACTATATTATGGACTTAATATTTATTAAGTACTTTTATGTTATTTTGAACTTTTGGACAATGTGTTTTAAGTATTTGATGTAATTATGAACTTTCAAATTATATGCTTAATAGGTATTTTGATGTTATGAGTGTTGAGGTACAATTTTTTCATACATGCCACATGTCACTATCCTATTTAATTAAATTTATTTAACCACCAAAAAATACCAAAATATTACCCATAAATTATTTTGGACCTCCGTGAATATTTCTCATCCCGTTGGCCAACAAATATTTCATACCTCATTATCCAAATTGAGCCACAATATAAACCATAACAAAAGGCCCCAAAAAACTCATATCTTATCCAATTTCATTATCATTATTTAGCTAAACCCAAAACCAGCCCTACGAGCCCAATGCACATATCCCATTCTTTTTAAAGCCCAAGACTATTTATGCTTGACAATATTTCAAAAGCCCATGATTCAAATCCATGGCAAAGCAATTTTATCAATGGAATTCAAATCCATAATCAAAGTCCATGGTTTAAACCCATGGCAATTCAAATCTATAATCAAATCCCATGGTTTAAACCCATGGCAATTTATTTATCAAAAGCCCAGTTTTTATTGGCAATATCAAAAACTCAATTCTCATTGGCAACATCAAAAACCCAATTTACTTTGGTACTATTAAAAACTCAATTTACGTTGGCATTATTAAAAGCCCAAGCTAACAACTTGGCACTATTTTATTAAAAACTCAAAGTTATTAATACTTGGCAACATACTATATCATAAATATTTCACAAAACTCCAATGATGAGCAATGTTTTAAGTTCTTAAACCTATTACTATAATATTACAAGCCCATGGAATCTATGACAATTATCTATTCTTAAAATCCATGGAAATTATCTTATAAAAGCTCATGGAAAGTTATGATTATTTATCTTAAAACCATGACATTCATTTATTTCAAACCATAAACTCGTGAAATTTATATAATAAGAACTCATGGTCACTATTTATATCACAACATTCATAATATTTATTTCAAAAACTCATGGTAATTATTCACCTTACAAGCCTATTATGATTATCTATAGAAAAACTCATGAGAATATCATATTATTCTATTATAGTGGTTGTTACCATATTTTATTGGAAACCTGGATATTGTCTCTATTAAAACTCATGGTAAATATTATTCACAACAATTATTGGAGGTTACTATTTAAAAGCCCCAAATAAAATATCACTTACAAAAGAATAATGCTAGAGATATAAACTATTTATAAAAAATTTTACAAACTGTTGATGTGACAATCATTGGAGGTTACTATTTAAAAGCCCCAAAGAAAATATCACTTACAAAAGAATAATGCTAGAGATATAAACTATTTATAAAAAATTTTACAAACTGTTGATGTGGCGAGTGATTATTGGTAAATGAAAAAAGTAATATTAATGGTGTGCCTAGATGAAAACCAATGAAAGGTTGGCTGCATCAACATTTTATAAAAATGTTGTAAAATAGTTTGTGCCTTTAACATTACTCTTTACAAAATAATCCATGGCAAAAACTATGAGAAACTATACAAATTGTTATTTAAAGCCCATGGAAAATTAATACCCAAAACCTATCATAAATATCTATTAAATCTCATGAATACATTCCATTTTTACTAAAAACTAAAGCCCATGTAGAATAAATATACATGGCAATGAGAAACCAAAATGATAGGCCAAAGTGGAAAAAACCACAAAGTCAGAGGCCCACCAAAATACTCAGCCCTCACGGGCAAGCCTAACATGAAGTCTCAACCAAAATAACTCATGTGTGCAAACTGACCCAACTAAAGAACTCTATTCAGTTTTGCCTTCCACTGGAAAGCGCCTTAAGAAGTAATCAAGCTCCCAAACCAAATTAAGAGCTGGCCACCTGTCCCATTAGCCTCGCTGCCACTGCCATTTCTGACATGAACAGTACTAAGGGGTTGGGTTGACACCAAAAAGCTGAAATGCAATAAATTCCATTCTTCCTCCCTAAGTTTCAGTTACTGCTAGAGAAAGTCATGACCAAATCATCCAAATTTCAGCAAACTAGCTTCTAAAGTACTAAAAATATCAAAAAACTAATTCATGAACCAAGCCCATGAATTCCTAAAGGGGAAATATAGGGAAATGTGGTTTGGAGGGCATAAAAAGATCTCTAGTGGAGCTCTCTGAAATAGGCTAAAAGCTTGACACCTGGCTTAGGGTGATAGCTCCTAATCTTTGAAGCTCAAATCTTAGTTGCAGCAACCAAGTTCTAGCCCCATGTATGTCTTGATCTTATTCACTGAGATCAATCTACAAATCTCAACACTTAATGACATTACCCAAAGAACCACTGCACACCTTTGGTGTAGTGGTCACTCCACAAGTATAAGTATTTACGGGGTGTGGGGGGCAAGAGCCGAGGTTCAAGTTTCCAGGAAGGAACTTCACACACATATACACTTAAATTAAGCTAGAATAGAATTTCTATCTTGTATATAAAAAAAATGACATTACCCAAAGAAGGTAAAATACCCAAAAGCAAATCACACAATTTTTGGCCAAATCCTAGGTTAGATGCTTTGAATTTCAGCTCCATCTAACATTGCCCAAAGGAGACAAACATTCAAAAACAAGCTCACACCATTTTTGGCCAAATCTCATGATGGATATTCAAAAAATTCTCTTACTGATCAAACCCAACATTTTTGGCTTTTGCTAATAGCTCCCTAAGCTTCACTATAAAAGGAAAGAACTATCTACTCATCAAGGGGATGAAATCCTCTCAAAGTCTCCATCAATCTTGCTAACCCTTGATTCAAAAATAAGTTCCCTTTTTAGTTCATAAATGCCCATACCCATCAACTCACATATATTCCTTCCATTTTCTAACAAAACCCAGCACCATAAAGGTCTCATGATTAGCTGAAATCAGTCTCTCTCCACCATGATAAAAAATAGCCAAGTTCCTTTACCATTTTATTCTCACATTACCATATATTTGCTCATCCACTCATATAAGAGTAGTTTCCATCATTTACCATACATCCTTTCACATATTTCAACATGGGCATAAGATCCTTGGTTAAATATTTGTTGCACTAAGTTGGGAGTCTTTCTCTTCCTTCACTCCATCCTAATTTTCCTCTTTTACTTGTAATTATAGCCTTTAATCCTTATTTATTGCTATAATAATGAAAGCCATAATATCTTGGATACTATGGAATTTTTCCCTCATGTTAACTTAATAATAATGAGGAAAATATATGATTTTTATCATGTAAACACACTTATTAATATGTCAAACGTCTACCGCTAGAGGTCTATCATATTCACTGCTGGATCATTTTCCTCTATACTTATTATAACGGGCTCACTTTTATATTAACTAACTATGGAGGAAATGCATGATTTTTACTATGCAAAAACATTTATTAATTTTCAAGACGTTTACCGCTGGATGTTTCTCTTGTTCACCACTAGACTATTATTTAAGCACTTATTGTGGTGGGTCATCCTTTGTGGTAGCTTATCTTTGCAGGAGGTATTTTTTAGGCTTTATTATAATCTTTGTTGGATGCAACCCGGACTTTGAGAAAAAATGGGCCTTTCTTACTTCGCTGATAGCCTTTGGGCCATATTTCAAGCCCAAAGTTGAGTCTCGGTCTTGGCTTCCCAAATATCATATTGGCAACGAAAAAACTACCCTCGACAATGAGTTTGTATTAAATTTGTTGTTTGTTAAATTTATAACAATATTATCATGTGATATTTATCATGGGCCTTTCTTACTTCACTGATAGCCTTTGGGCCATATTCCAAGCCTAAAGTCGAGTTTCGGTTTTGACTTCCCAAATATCATATTGGCAACGAAAAAATTGCCCCCGACAATGAGTTTGTATTAAATTTATAGCAATATTTATCATGTGTTTTTTTAAGCGGGTTAAATGGATTGAATTTGTGTCAACTCAACATGTTTAATATTAAACGGGTTGAAATGGGTCATGTCACGTTCGTGTCAACCTAACATAAATCGTCTATTAAGCGTATCAAGTGATTTGTGTTGTGTCAACTTACTTTATTAACAAGTCATGTTAGGGTTGAAGGGCCATAACATGATTGTTAAATGGATTAGATTCAAGATGAGTCATTTAGCTAAATACCCCTATCTCGACATGACATGCAAACCCGAATTGACACCCATAGTAAGGATTGGTTTTTAATAATTAGGCTAGCACTTTCCATTGAGGTAATTATAGAATACTCCTGAAGTACCATAAATGCATATTCCTCTTTCTCACATAATTGTGGGTCCCACTAGTTAAATTAATAGTGGGACCCACAATTCATATGAGAAGGGAGGGAGTACACATTCATAGTACTCTTGGAGTATTTAATAATTTTCCCATCAATTAAGTGTGCGATTTTTTTCTTTTTTTGGAAGTGGGATTTGAACACAAATAATTTATTTAAAGATAAGAGAGTTTATTACTAATTAAGCCAACTGGATTGTGATACCTTTCCTAAATTAAAAAAAGAAAAAAAAAAAAAAGAAGGATTATAATACATTTTTTTGAGAGATTTTTAACCTATGACATCCACTTCTGATTATAACTTTTTATCATCATACCAAGACACCAATCGGTTTTTGGTGTAAGCGGGTATTGAAACCTAATTCTCTTATTCAACCATCAAAGAACTTACTAGTTGAGCCTTTTTTTTTTTCTTCTTTTTTTTTTTTTTTTTTTTTGAGAATACTTAAGTATTAACACACACACATACACAGGGGGAGGGGAGAAGGTTTTTTAAAGAAACTTACAGTGGTATATATTCAAAAACTCTTACCAGTTGAGCTAATTAAAACCCATAACTGGATTATGATACCTGATATCATATTTATGTTATGATCATGAAAAAAATAATATTTTTTTCTATTAAAATGACTCTTTTTTTATTAATGAGGAAATAAATTTAGACCTTAGTGTCAACTATTCCAATGCCCTCATCAAGCAATAATGACTCTAATTTTGGGCAAACGAATTTCTGTATTTACAAGATTCAAGTGATAATTCAATGGTAATGGTATAGTATATTTTCGGCTTATGTTACTGATGGTCCCAAAAATATGCTCGTCCATCCAAGAATGACGATAGACAAGGACGACATCGAAGTTAGCCCGGCCCAGGAGGAACTGCTTGACGAAGACTCAACTGTCGTCCTTCAATCATGACGAAGCGTTACAAAGATAGTAACGAACTTCCGTACTGTTGGAAGAATATCTATCCATTTAACACCCCATATAGGCGTTACAACTTCGACAATGATTCCACCATTAAAGCAGAACCAACGGCTAAGAAGAAAGTGCCTATATATGTCCATTGACAAAACCCGAAAGAGGTACACTAAAAAATTTCTAGCACATCCATATTACTCTCTTTAAACTCTAGCTATCCTAACTTTGGCATCGGAGGCTCTGTGGCAGGCGCCACACCGATGTCCATACACTTTCCTTTCAACTTGTCTCAGGATCAAGATTAGCTATGAACGACTTCACTCTGGATGAACGTTTCTACTGACAATTTGAGCATCATCAGTTTGGCGCCATCTGTGGGAACAAAAGATTCTTGAACACCCAGTTTAAGAACATTGTTCCATTCCAAACTATAAGTTCAGATAGAATCCCGCACTAACCCAGACCCTGCTGCACTGGCCCTACAAATTTAGTCACTCGCAGCCACTATAGAGGAACTTACCAAGCAAAACCAGGAGATGAGGCAGCAGCTGCCGCAAGGAGATAACTGCCTAGAAATCAATAGAGATGATGATGAAGACAGTCACAAGAGACGAACTAACACTCCAGAAGAGGCAAACTCAGATTTCCTTAGGGAGATGAAGAAGGAGATGGACGAATTGAGAAATGCTATCAAGGGAAAGACGGATCAAAGTTTGGATAGGATTGTCAGAAAGACAGATTCACCTTTCACCATAGCAGTCCAAGAGTGCCCGGTACCCTCCAAGTTCCGTCTACCCCAGCTTAAGCCCTTTGTCGGATTAAAAGATCCATTAGATCATCTAAATACGTTCAAGATGACTCTGGTTCTTCAACAACCCCCTAATGAGATTCTATGCCGCTCCTTTCCCACTACCCTTAAAGGGGCAGCCAAGGAATGGTTCACCAAATTGCCAACATCGTCCATTGATAACTTCGAGTAGCTAAGCAGCTTGTTTGTTCGTCATTTTGTTGGTGGACAACGTCCAAAAAGGACAACTAATCATTTGCTCACAATCAAACAAGGAGAAAAGGAAACTTTGAGATCCTATGTAACGCGCTTCACACGAGGAATGCTGGAGGTAGACGAATCAGACGATAAGGTGTAACTTACAACTTTTAAGGCAGGATTAAAGTCCAGGGATTTTGTGGTCTCCTTGGCAAAGAATCCCCTTAAGACAGTGGCAGAGCCGCTATTGAAAGCACAGAAGTATATGAACGCTGAGGACGCTCTAGCAGCCATAGAAGGAGTAGAAAAACCAAAGGAGAAGAAGAAGGAAAAAGAAGACGACCGAAGGGGAAAAAAAAAGAGATCTAGCTGACCGACAGAATGACGAGGGAAATAGATGAAAAGATGACAAAAATCCTTGACCAATGAAATTCACACCTTTAGTGATGCCCGTTGACTAGATTTTGACAGAGATTAAAGACGAACAATATCTTAAATGACCCAGGCCACTTCACTCATCGCCTAGTGTGCGCGATAAGAGGAAATACTGCCGTTTTCACAAAGATCATGGGCATTACATAGAGGATTGCCGAGATCTGAAAGAGCAAATAGAAGAACTTATATGAAAAGGGAAACTATAGAAGTATGTAAAGAAGGGAGACTTCAACAAATACGGTAAGAAGAATCAGCACGGAGGTTTCCAGAGAGATGAAGATCACCCCCCACCTCATCCGCAAAGTGCAATAAGGGAGATAAAAACCATCACGGGAGGACCAACCACAGGAGGGTTGTTTCAATCCCTCAAAAAGTCACATCAAGGGCAGGTAAACAGTGTTCATAGCCCACCTCGCCTAAAGTAAAGACGGACAAACTAAGACATGTACTTCTCAGAAGAAGATGCCAGAGGAGTAAAGCAACCTTACGACGACCCACTAGTCATTATGATCATGATCGAGGGGTTTAATATAAGAAGGGTTCTGGTAGACAATGGGAGCTCGGTGGACATTATCTACCTTTCCGCCTTCCAACAATTAAAAGTAAACCTGAAAAAACTTCGTCCTTTCGAGTCACCCCTCGTCAGCTTTAGTGGAGACAAGGTGTACCCCCGTGGAATACTGATGTTGACAGTCACGGCCGGTTCATACCCCCTCCAGGTAACCAACAGACACAATTTTTTGGTAGTAAACTCACCCTCGTCCTACAATGTGATCGTAGGACGACCTACCCTCAATTGTTGGAAAGCTGCTACTTCCACATACTGTCTGAAGGTGAAATTTACAACAAAACAGAGGGTCGGAGAGATGAGAGGAGACCGGGTGTTGGCAAGGGAGTGTTACCAGGCCGTCCTAGCCTCGAAAAAGAACCACACGTGGATAATCAAAGATAAAACACCAGAGATTGTTGAGAAGCTAGAAACGATAGAGTTAGTCGAGGGAGATCTAGCAAAGACGACCCAAGTAGGGACAAATCTAAGTACAAAGACAAAGGAAGAAATCATCAACTTCTTGAGGGATAACCTCGACGTATTTGCTTGGAGTCACGAGGATATGTTAGGGATCCCAGCAAACATCATCCAACATTGCTTGAATGTAGACCTAGAGAAAAAGCCCGTCCAGCAGAGAAGAAGAGTCTTTGCCCCTGAATGAAACAAAGCAGTGATGGACGAAGTAAACAAGCTGCTTGCTACAAATTTTATTCGAGAAGTTTACTATCCTGAGTATTTGGCCAACGTTGTCATGGTCAAAAAGGCAAACAGGAAGTGGAGTATGTGATTCGACTTCACAGATCTAAACCAAGCCTGCCTGAAGGATAGTTTTCCCTTACCCAGAGTTGATCAGCTGGTAGATTCTATCGTCGGACACAAACTTCTTACTTTCATGGACGCATTTTCTGGGTATAACCAGATACAGATAGCTGAGGAAGATCAAGAAAAAATTGCTTTCATCACTAGCCAAGGACTCTATTGCTATAGGGTCATGCCCTTTGGTTTAAAGAATGCAGGAGCCACATACCAAAGATTGGTAAACCGGATGTTCAACAAACAGATTGAGAGAAACGTGGAGGTATACGTTGATGATATGCTTGTCAAGAGCAAAGAAGAAGAGGATCACCTGGACGATCTCAAGGAGACGTTCAACACACTCAGACAGTACAACATGAAGTTAAACCCGTCCAAATGTGCTTTTGGAGTTTCCTCAGGAAAATTCCCTAGGTTTATGGTGTCGTGAAGAGGAATTGAAGCAAATCTTGAAAAAGTGAGGGTTATCATCAAGATGTCCTCACTAAGGACGGTTAAAGAAGTACAATCACTCACAGGAAGAATAGCAGCCCTCAACAGGTTCGTCTCAAAGGCAATAGACAAATGTCTTCCTTTCTTCAAAACCCTAAAGAGAGCATTTGCTTGGACGGAGGAATGCGAGACAACTTTTCAAGAATTGAGTGCTACCTGAGCAACCCTTCACTCTTCAGTCTGTCCAAGGAAGGCGAAGACTTGTTCTTATACTTGGCGGTATCTGTCACGGCAGTTAGTGTAGCTTTGATCAGAGAGAAAACAAGATACAACTTCCTGTGTACTATATCAGCCAGGCCTTCCAGGGAGTTAAAGCTTGATATCTGCGTATAGAGAAGATCACATTTGCCCTCATAGTGGCCTCAAGAAAACTTCGTCCCTACTTCCAAGCTAATCCTATCGTAGTAATGACAGACCAGCCCATCAAGAATGTGATGAACAAACCCGAGGCCATTGGATGAATGGTACAATGGGCTATCGAACTCAGCCAGTTTGATATAGAATACCGCCCACGGAAGGCCGTAAAAGCTCAGGCATTGGCAGATTTCATAGTGGAATTCACCATCCCTGAACATGTAAACGACCAGGAAGAACTTTGGACGATCAATACAGAGGGATCGTCCACCCAGAAAGGAGGCAGAGCGGGTGTCGTTATTACCTCCCCTCAAGAGGACGTTCTCAAGTATGGGGTCCAGCTCAAATTCCCCGTAACCAATAATGAAGCGGAGTATGAGGCTTCGTTAATAGGGCTAAGAATAGATCAGGCACTGGGAGCTGAAAATATCGTGCTTAAGAGCGACTCACAGCTCGTCATAGGGCAAGTCAGAGGAGATTTTAAAGCAAAGGAGACAAGAGTGCAAAAATACCTCAAATTGACAAATTAGCTGGTAAGCAACTTTAATTGTGCAGAGTTTGTTCAAATCCCACGAGATCAGAATGCAGAAGCCAACAAAGTAGCATGGAGTGCATTAACAGATGACCAGGACAAGATAAATGATTGGAAACTAGAAGAACAAAACTCCCTTAGCATCAAAGAGTTTCAAACCTTCCTTGTGCATACTCGCTCGAGATGGACGAGTCCAATTTTGTCTTTCCTTAGAGATAGACAATTACCACCAAATCCTGAAGAAGCCAAGAAGATCCAAAAGCAAGCTGCCCAGTTCACAATACTGAATGACAAACTTTACAAAAGAGGCTTCTCTCAGCCTACTTGAGATGCATAGAGGAGGAAGAGGCCAGATATGTCCTAGAGGAGATGCATGGGGGAGTTTGTGGAGATCACATGGGGTCAAAGTCCCTTGTCAGGAAGATCACGAAGGCAGGTTACTTCTGGCCCACAATGCAACAAGACACAGCAGACTTTGTGAAAAAATGTGACAGTTGCCAAAGGTATGGGAATGTTCAACGAGTCCTATGGGGAAAAATGAAGATCATTTCCTCACCTTGGCCATTTACATAGTGGGGGATTGACATTATGGGCCCCCTACCACAGGGAAAGAGACAAATGAAGTTCCTACCCATCGCAATTGACTACTTCATGAAGTGGGTCGAAGCGGAAGCTCTTGCAACGATCACGGAGGAAAAGGTACAAAATTTTGTATGGAAAAATATTGTTTGCAGGTTCGAGATACCAAGGACGATCATCTCAGACAATGGTCGTCAGTTCGACAGTCATGGGTTCAGGTCATTTTGCTCAAGCCTAGGTATCAAAAACAAGTATTCGTCACCAAGACATCCTCAGGCCAATGGACAGACGGAAGTAACGAACCAAACCTTGCTCAAGATTATCAAGTCCTGGTTAGTGGGGGCAAAGGGAGCATGGCCCAAGGAAATACCAAGAGTCCTATGGGCTTACAGGACTATGACACGAACACCAACAGGAGAAACACCCTTCAACTTAACGTACAACATAGAAGCAGTCATCCCAGTCGAAGTAGGGCTCACTAGCCTCAGGAGGGAGTTCTTTGAGGAACAAAGTAATGACGATCAATTGAAGTTGGACCTGGATTGTCTGGACAAAGTCAGAAACCAAGCCTCCCAAAGAATGGCCAAGTACTAGTAGAAGATGGTCGAATACTACAATCAGAGAGTAAAACTGAAAAGATTCAGCATCGGGGATCTCGTCCTCCGAAAAGTGACTCCTGCAACAAAAGACCTAGCACAAGGCAAACTAGGTCCAACCTGGGAAGGACCCTACAGAGTTATCCACTATTCACGACAAGGAAGTTACCACCTAGAAGACCTAGAAGGAAATAAGCTCCCTCGTCCATGGAATGTCGAACATCTAAAGAGGTATTACGAAAAGGATTCATAGCCTAATTGTAAGCAATTAACATAATTTGATTCCGTGCTTTTTAATATAAGTTTTGTATTCAAGTAAGTGATTATTTAGAATTTCATAAGTGATTATTTAGCATTTCATAAGTATCACTCAGCAATTCATGCGCTTTAATTATTTCTTTCTCAAAAACCTAAAATGGTCGTCCAAATCAAAGAGATGATAAGATTCCTTAAATGGATGTACATCATCCAGATCAAAAAGACGATAAGATTCCTTAAATGGATGTGCATTGTCCTAACCGAAAATAAAGGGGAGACAAGTTTCCTTAAATGGATGTACATCGTCCAGAAGATGATAAGATTCCTTAAATGGATGTGCATCATCCAAATCAAAGAGACGATAAGATTCCTTAAATGGATGTACATCATCCAGATCAAAAAGACGATAAGATTCCTTAAATGGATGTGCATTGTCCGAACCGAAAATAAAGGGGAGACAAGATTCTTGAGACAAATAACTTCATCCAAGAATACTTCAACAAAAATGATCTAAGTCCTCAGAAGGACGAAGAGAATGTTTCAACAGAAATTCTCTAAGTCCCCAGAAGGACGAAGAGAAACTTTCAACAAAAATCCTCTAAGTTCCCAGAAGGACAAAGAAAATGCTTCCACAATTGAAATGAACAAGGAAAATACCAACAAATACATCATATATATGTAAAAGGATGCAAATTATTTGAAAGCCCCAAAACATACAGGGCCTAAAAAGATTGTTCGACCAAAAAGCCCCAAAATATATAGGGCATTAAAAAAAAAAAAAAGAAGAAGGATGTCATAAAAAATGCAACATGGTCAAATCGAAGGAGCATCGTCACCACCCTTGTCCGCCTCAAGAGGATCCTCGCCAGAAGCCACAGAAGCCTAAGCAGCCAGGGCTGCCTCGTCCTCCTCAATTTCTTTATTCACGACTTCAAAATCCAAGTCTTCCAGATTAACTCCTGGCCCGTGCTTCACCAAGTACCTCCTCAATAATTCAAAACCTTTGAAGTACCACTAGAACAAGATGGTGTTGTATTCATTTGTCATCTAGAAGGCAAGGATGGCCTTAGCCACTATGGCTTTCATCCTCTAGCCTGCTGACGCGAGAAGTTCGTCCTTTTGCTTTACCAATAACTTCTCAGCTCCAAGCTGCTCAGTCAGAACCTTGACTTGCTCCTTGGAAGTATTATGTGCATCCATGGCAGCAATCAAGTCCTTCCACAACCTCGAAGTTTCAGCCTCTAAAGCCTCCACCTTTGAAGTGGCCATAATGGCCTTCTCTTCATTCGCCAAAAATTGAGAAGTAAGATGCATTGTCTCTCCCAACACCTGACAATAAAGAATACCATTAAAACTTGAATCAATAAAAAAGGGAGAATAAGGCAAGAAAAGATTACCTACATGAGCTTATGAACATGCTGGTTCACCATCTGGTGGGAGGGCACAAGGGAAATCTCCTTCATCTCTTCAGGAGTTAAGAGCTCATTCACTCGAGCCATGGCTGCTTCAGCGTCAGCCCAAACACTGGAACCCATTTTCTCCTTGCTCTTGTACCCTGTCTTCTGTCTCTTAGGGGCAAGGACCTCCTCAACAGAGATTGCTGGAGAAGATGTCTGTCCTTCAGCCAAAGTATGGGTAGACGAACCTCTCTCAGCCGTTTCTTTCTCTTTCTCCTTCTCTTGATCGATTATCCTTAACGTTTTCTGACCAATACTATAAAGGGGCTCATTCTTCTTCCCCTTGATTTTTGCGTACATATCCTTGTTAAACTTGCTTGTTATCTCTACACCAAAATAGAAAGAAAATCCAAGAGTTAAAATAGAAAAAAGAAAGAGAATGATCATGCATATCAAGGCAACTCACGTTTCCTCTGTTCTCGGTCAAGTGCTTGAAGAACATAAAGTGAAGGTTCAGGCCCCAAACAGTGACGAGCCAATGTGTGTGGATCGACTATCTCGTCAAAGTCGTCGATCGTCCTTGCATATTTAATTGCCTTCTAAACTCTTTCTTCAAACTAACTCTCAAGTTCAGGACGCTCCTTCACTATAAAAGAGGAAAAATTACACAAGGTTAGAAGGACGATCAAAAACAGCCACAATACTAGAAAGAAGAGACATAAAAGGCAAACGCACCAAGATAAGGGGTCTCCCATCGACGCAGCAACCTAGGGACATTCCCCCAAAAGTCGTCGGACAAAGTCTCCCAACCATCGCCTGACACAAAAAAAATATCTGGACTTCCAGTAACGGAAGGACGAAGGAAGGTCGACGACGAGACGAGATCTCCTATCCCTGGGAACAAGTTCATAATATCCAAATTCCTTAGACTCTTTTAAATAATAGAGATGGATAAATTCGTTGAGAGTGATCATGTCTCCATCCGCTATGGTCGTCCAGATCACCATACAACTTATGACAATCCTCTAGGAATTCGACATAAGCTGCCCGGGAGCAATATGCAGGTGATTTAGGGGTTCCATAATGAATGGATGAACGGGAAACCTTAGGCCACACAAGATAGCAGCCTCATAAAAATAGACCTCAACATGGGCAAAAGCACAAGCCTTTTCACCCTTCCTGGAAAGACAAGCCCTAGTTTCATCAAGGAATTGAAACCTGTCCCTAAACTTATTAAAGACATCCACCTTCAAGGAACACTTTTCCTTGAGGGCATGAAAAGGACGAGGGGTGGCAGAAGTAGAAGGAAGAACAGATAAAGGGGGAAGAACGGAGGTAGCTATGTCCATAATAGCCCCGTTCACAACCACACCGGAAGACAAACCCCTCCCCTGACCACTCGATCTCACCTCAGATCCCATATTTTCCCTCCTAAGGACCCCACAATTTGATTTAAACTAAGACAAAGACTGTCGCAACAACAGATACAGGTCACCTAACACTAAATCAAGGCCACTATCTCCTACAACAAAAACCCCAATTTGTGGGTATCGATCACCAGAAGAATCTAACAGCCCTCTTAAGCGAGCAAAATGAAAGGCGATGAAGGAAGAAATATGCCTAACTTCAGTATAATCCACCATTAGGAAAGACACGCAATTCCAAGAAGGAAAATAAGAATATGAAAGAGAATGATATGTTACAGTCAAAAAGGAAAAGAGCATAAAAAAAAAAAGGCAAACGTACCTAGAAATGAGGAAAAGAACCGAAAAAGCTGGGAGCAAAATACGCAGCGGCAACAATGAGCTCAGAAAAATCAGACGCAAAGAGAATGGATAGAAAGGCTGAAAGTCAGAAAAATCAAATGCAAAAGGAAAGTAAAAAGATGAGAAAAGAAAGGCAAGGAGTTAAAAAGGTTTACCTTGAAAAATGTGAGAAAACTGAAAAGGTATTCACTAGAAATAAGAACTGCTCACCAATCAGAAAAGGACACGTGGCCACAATGTGCGCCATGCCGCCATGAAACAATTAATGCGGAGAACATAACCCCAAGCGTCAGAAAAATTTTCAAAAAAAAAAAAAAAAAAAAAAAAACTCTCATATTCCTTAGATCGTCCAAATTATGGACGGCCTTGGAACAGGGGGGCAGCTGATGGTCCCAAAAATATACTTGTCCATCCAAGAATGACGATAGACAAGGACAACACCGAAGTTAGCTCGACCCAGGAGGAACTGCCTAACGAAGACTCAACTGTCGTCCTTCAATCATGACGAAGCGTTACAAAGATAGTAATGAACTTCCGTACCGTTGGAAGAATATCTATCCATTTAACACCCCACATGGGCATTACAACTTCGGCAATGATACCACCATTAAAGCAAAATCAACGGCTAAAAAGAAAGTGCCTATATATGTCCATTAACAAAACCCGACAAAAGGTACATTAAAAAATTTCTAGCACATCCATATTACTCTCTTTAAACTCTAGCTATCCAAACTTTGGCATCGGAGGCTCTGTGGCAGGCGCCACACCGGTGTCCATACACTTTCCTTTCAACTTGTCTCAAGATCAGGATTAGCTGTGAACAACTTCACTCTGGACGAACGTTTCTACTGACAATTTGAGCATTATCAGTTACTATTTTTTATATCGGTGAAATACCAACTTAGTGCTCATTAATGCTTTGGCAGGATTAGGGTAGTTATAGCTCACTAAGTCCAGTGGATAAGGATATTTCCTACTAAAATCTTTTTTTTTTTTTTTTTTTGATAATCTATTTCTTACTATAATCACGACCAATAGAGAAGTTATCTTTAATAAGCCCCTACTACTTTTTCTTTTCTTCTTTTAAATTAAAGAAAAAAATCAGTAATGCTTTTTGACTAAAAATAATAGGTTTATAAAATAGGATTTTATTTACAGATGCCCTAAGGAATTTTGTAATAAACTATTTTAGAAATTTTTTTATGAAACAATGAAAAACATTTTCAATTTTACATAAAAAACAATTATAAAATATATATATTTTTAGAATATTAATTATTTTAACACACATATGGGGAGACGAGAGAAAGTCTTAAAGAAACTGACAGTGATCTAAAATGATTGATTAATTGATGCCCTAGCAGCATCCATTAGCTGGACCCAATAAAATAAAATTTATTATCGTTTAAATAATAATTAAACCAAAATAAACAAATAGATGTTCTCTCTCATTCCCTCCTTGTATAAAAGCAAAAATAACCCCCCCCCCAAAAAAAAAAGAGACTTATACTATATATACATCTATAAATACGCAAACTTTGTGATAAATGGTACCCTAGTACCAAGATACTACACATCTACAAGAGATGATTGCTGATCCACAGAAAGCAAACGCTCCAAAAATCAAAAATTCCTTCGTCTTTTTTTTTTTTTTCTTTATTGGGTATGTTGTGCAGATAGCACCTCAAGACTCAAATCAATAACAGTAAATGAGCGGAAATTAAACAATAAGCACACACACAAAGAACACAAGAATTTACGTGGTTCGGCAAACTACCTACTTCCACGGCGTCGACAGAGAAATTTCACTATTAAAAAAATAGAGAGATACAATAGTGCACAAGAATACTCTCAAGAAACCCAAGTCATAGTTACACCCTAGCACTCTCTCATAGAAACAATAAGAATAAAAGCTGATTGTCTCTATTTTCTCTATTTTCTCTTATGCGATTGCACTTACTAGGTTAATAGAATTTTCAAATTCTCTCTATATATTTTCCATTTATCACAAACCTAATATATATATATATATAT
>NW_027070216.1:23224-62274 GCF_002906115.3 Quercus suber
CAAAAAAAAAAAAAAAAAAAAAAAAAAAAAAAAAAAAAAAAAAACTGGCTACCGGTCATGATCCATAAGTCAATACTTCATATTCTAGTGTTTGGCAGTGAAGCATTAATAGAAGAAGTCTTCTTGACATTCTGATTTAGGAGGGTAAAATTCTTGGCTTCAATCAATGAAGCCTATGATTTTTTTCATTTCCTTTTGGACCTTGAAAGTTTAATCTTATGGGGGTGTTTCCATGGCCTTATTTCTATTGCCTTTATCAGTTGTTTTGATAGCCCTTTTTTTGTTGTTTTGGCAGGAATCTTTAAATTCAAAGTCCAATAGAGCAAAGGTTGAAAATCCCTGGTTCGTTTTTGGTGTCTCATACCCAGGAGCTCTTAGTGCATGGTTCCGTCTTAAGTTCCCACATTTAACATGTGGAAGCCTTGCAAGTTCTGCAGTTGTTCTTGCTGTTTATAACTACACTGAATTTGACAAGCAGGTAAAAGACTGGTTTTTTTTTTAAAATTCTTTTCCATGTGCAGATCAAAAACTTTGATTTTTTTAGGAATAATTATTTTTTATAGGATATATAATATATATATAGGAGAGATTCTGTGTACACAAGGTGTATACACAAATAAAATTTTTGTTTCTGGAGCTAAGCTTTAAGAATGCTTCGTCTTGCTAATTTGCTATTACTTCCTGTCTAAGAAGAACGGACACCCCAAAATTCGCAACATGTCCATGTTGGACACAGACAAATAAGGGACACTCTACACTCAGCATGCATAGCCTCAGTGTGTCAAGTTGAAAAAAAAAAAATATTATATAAAAATTTATGTTTTTAAAGATTTATATTTGTTATTTCTTTTTTCCCATGAGCTAGAGCTTAATTCGCCCCTCTTCTCCCATAATAATGGGATGGAGGGTGAGGTTGTGGATTCAAGAGGCGCATGTGTAACTTACCAAAAAATACTTATTTAATTTGAAAACTCAAAATAAACATAAAATATGCCTAAAAATAAATTAAATATTCCTAAATATTTTTTTAATTAATTAATTGTCATATCCCCACAATGTCGTGTCCAAAGTTTTCAAGAATTATTATGTTGCTGTGTCTTTTGTTGTGTCATGTCCATGCTTCTTACTTTGTTGTTAGATATATACTTTCAATATTATCTTCTAATGCAGATTGGTGAGTCAGCTGGTGCGGAATGTAAAGCTGCATTACAAGAAACTAATGAACTTGTTGAACAAAGACTTGCAACAGATGCAAAAGCAGTGAAGACATTGTTTGGTGCAGCTGAGGTTTGAGTCTTTTCCCTGTCATAATTGATCATGATTCATGTTGTACTCCAAAACATTATTTAAATTGCAGACTTATGAGAATTTTCTTCTATACTCTTTATCTTGCATGTTGACCTTTATCTGTGTCTGCAGCTTGAGATTGATGGCGATTTCTTTTATTTTCTCGCTGATGCTGCTGCGATAGCGGTAAATATGGTTTCTTTTCCAGTTCTGTTTCTATTTTAAATTTTCACAAACTAGTGATCTTTGAATTTTAAATTTTGCAGTTTCAATATGGAAATCCAGATAAACTATGCTCCCCTCTCGTTGAAGCAAAGAAGGCTGGAGACAATTTGGTGGTATGCTCCTTTTTTCTTGCTATAGAATATAGATCTGATTATTTCATTGGGGACTTCTTTAAGACATCAATGGTCTTGTTTTTGGACAATTTATTAACTGCCTTCACTGGTTATAACTAGTAATCCCTAGCTTATTAATGGATGAGCTATCCAGATCTTGCTCCTCGCACTTTTAGTTATAGATATATGTTTTGCTTTGTCACATGTTACATTCGATTAAGTTTATTCTTTTTTGCTTTGTTCCATTTTTCTCTGTTCAACTTCTTAGCACTGCTGATGTTACATTTTCTTGGCCTTGTGTTCCATCCAGTTGTTGTCTAATGCTTCTAACATTGTTTCATGCAGGATGCATATGCCAAATATGTGAAGGAATATTATCTTGGAAGTTTTGGTGTTAATGTCCAAACATACAATCAGAAACACTTGAAAAACACTGCTCTTAGTGAAGACAGTGCCGACCGGTTGTGGTGGTTCCAAGTTTGTACTGAAGTTGCATATTTTCAGGTGGCACCATTAAATGATAGCGTTCGCTCCACAAAAGTTGACACAAGGCATGTTTCTCATCACCTCATTGTGTTTAATGTGCCCTTTTTATCTTTTGTATTTTTACTTGCCTTTATTTAGAGATCATAAAAATTTTAAAACTTTTTGCGGTTGGTTTTGTGTGCCCTATTATGCGCATCTGGGTATGCATTTTTTTTTTTTTTTGATACGATCTGGGTATGCATTTTGGTTGCTCATAAATGACAGATACCATCTCGACCTTTGCAAAAATGTCTTTGGAGAAGGCATCTATCCTGATGTTGCTGCAACAAATATTTACTATGGAGGCACAAAAATTGCCGGTATAAACATTGACTTTGCTCCTGTCTATATTTTTTCTCAAAATCTCTAGGAAGCATGGATGCTTAATACTAGCAGCCATGTCCATATCAGACATGTATCCTATATGGATGCCATGAAGTATTTCTTTTACTTTTTTTATATCCTCTCCACTCTCACTCAAATTCTCCCTATGAAACTAAGATGTTCTCAATTTGTTTATTATTTAGACATATGTTTTGTTTGGCATATGTTGTTTATTTTCTGAACTAAAACCTAGTATAGCATGTACTTAAACATATTCATTAATATGTTAACAAATTATAGCATGCAGGCAGAAAATTATCCTAAATTTTCATTAATTGATATATTGCTGTATCCATGTTGTGTTGGATACATGTCCCATATCTGTAGTAGTGCTTCCTAGGTGTAACCATCTAAAAGAGTATTGGACCATAGTACCCATTTGGTAGCTGAGGAGTCGATGTTAGCTCCTGATAGTTGGATAGTAGTCTATGATTTATGGTTTGGCAACCAATTTATTTTCTTTGCATATTTTTAGATATATCTAAAAAATTTAAAATCAAACACCTCTCTTTCTCCTCTCTCTCTCTCTCTCTCTCTCTCTCTCTCTCTCCATCATACCTATTTGCATGTGTGCATGTAAATATCTGCAGCTTTATTTATTCTCACCTTCATCTCCTAGTAACCAATTGCTGCTTTTTGTTGGTTTTACAACATTCATTCATGGGCTTGGGGAATCTAGCTCTTTACATATAATTTTTAGAAGCCTGCATTGTGGGAACTTGAGGGCTGTATGCACTGAATGATAAGTAAAAGTTAAATGTCAGAAGGGAGGTTTAGTATTTATATGAAGGCGGATTTTAAAGAAGTTAGTTTAGTTCAGAGGAGAAAATCAATGACTGAAAGTATTTATTTTGTGCATGTAGGTGCTGAGTTACTGTGATGAGATACTATCAATGTATTCACTAATAGTTCACGTCTTCTCATGAAAATTTAAAACGCAGGTTCAAAAATAGTTTTCACCAATGGTTCACAAGATCCTTGGCGTCACGCATCAAAACAGACTTCATCGACAGATAGTGAGTTTCTAATTTTTTGATATGAAATTACAAAATTATTGTAATAATATAGGAATTATACTTATTACATAAATATGTGTGTGTGTGTATATATATATATATATTTTTTTTTTTTCAAGTTACACCTAGTGTAACTTTAATTGGATGCGAATTTTCAATTTTAACAAATCTACCATTTGATTATATTATCTTTATATATTCTCCTTGCTTGCAAAATTTCAAAGTAATCAAAGATCAATAGTCATGTTATTAATCAATTGTTTAAATTCGAGTTTTTGTAATCTAAAATAATGCATAAAAGATGAATTTATGGATCAAACGGTAAATAACATCCAATTGGCATGAAAATTGGTATGCATGTTAAGAACATATAGAACATGTAATCTAATAGTGAGATTTTCAAAATATGATTTCAATAACAAGTTATTGGATGGTATAACATTGTTTAGAATTATATCAGGTGTAACTTGAACTCAACCCTATATATATATATATATATATTTTTTTTTTTTTTTCCTTAGATGTCAAAATTGCTTCAATCCCACCAAATTGGGCCAATTCTTGTTAGAACACGTATCTTAAATATAAGTAGTAATCACTGCAGACTTTTTCCCGTAGACATTTCCATAGATGCATCTCTATTATTTGATTAAATCGACAATGAAAGATATTATATATAAGCTTTCACAAGAAATTCTGAACCAAATTTGTAAGGTTTAATATATTTTAGTTAATTATTAAAAAAGAAAAAAGAAAAAAAAGGTTTAATATATTTCAGTCGTCTTTTTGTGGTTCTTGCTTTAGAGTTTGTATATGATTACTCTTTGTATTTGAATGATTTGGCGATTTTCCTGCATGTAACAACTATGTGGATTCGTTTTAATGGGATAAGGACATTTTGATGTCTTTCCTTTATGACGTTTTTATTCTTTTACTAACATCTGCCTGTTGAACTTTGTAGTGCCTTCCTACACCATTTCTTGTCATAATTGTGGCCATGGCACCGATTTACGAGGATGTCCCCAAGCTCCTTTAAACATTGAAGGTATGCATAGCTTGTCTCAGATTTTATACTCTCAATGTCTCATTTAAATTTTGGCCAGTTCATGGGTTTTGAAATGGGCTGATAATTTGCATGTTCAAAATGTAAAATTTGATGCATCCGGAATCAATTGCTTCCATAATGGGTTTCAATGGCTGGAAGAATAAGCACTTGGTTATCTTTTCACAATCATTAGTTTAACATTGATGAGCGAATAAGTTGCGTAGTAAATTTTGTTCTTGATCAAGATACACATCATAGCTGCATGCATGTCTGGCAAAAAAATTTAAATCTAAATTTTGGACATGATTGGTGGATGGTCATGACACCATCCAAACATGGAATCGAAAAAAATTATTTTGATAACCTGAGACAATCTGAGCCGTAATCAAGAGTGACAGCCTGTCTCTCTCTCACGTTCCAGATCAGATTAAACTATCTTGGCCTTCTCTCTCTCTCTCTCTCTTGCTTGTTGTCTCACTTGATCAAACTATGGTGACTCAAACCAGTGGATATCAGTGCCACTGGAAGTGCAATTACTCTCTCCTCTCTCTCAGTTAAGTACAGCTGCCTTTTGGCCCTCCCTCTCAGCCATGAAGGCAACTGTGTTTTAAGGGTTTTTTCTTCTTCATTTTTACCTAGTCTTTTAGACTTCTGGGCCCTCTCTCTCATATAGTTTGCTTTTATTTTGAACGTCTTTGTTAAAAATTAAAACTTAAAATATAGTTCCATTTATTTATTTATCATTACACTGTGTTAATGCTATTATGCTATTACATAGTGCAGTAGAAGAGTTAGTTGTACTTTTTCAAGTTGTGTTTTTTTTAGAAGGATTTTCAAATTGTTTTTAGTAGAGCACATAATTGTAAATTTTAAATTATTTCTTTTATTATGAATGGATCCACTACAAATACACGTTAGAGCATCATCTAAAAATACATATGATTGACCCTAAGGTTTGATTGTTGTTGTTGCTTCTAGTTGAATTTTCTAGATATGTTTTCAAATACTTTTAATGGCTGTTAATTATTTCTAATACCTACAATATATATATATTAACTGCCGTCTCACATTCTAATTTTTTAAGAATTGTCGCCATGTTTATGTCCGCACTTCTTAGTTAAAAGCCTTCCAATTTAGAATTGTTGCAATGTCCGTCTCCACGCTTCTTAGTTAGAAGCTTTCCTATATTGAAGGTTTTGATGTAATTGACTTGAAATTTAACCATTAAATGTATCTAATGTTGCCACTTTGAATGACATTCCGATATTATATGCATTAACGGTCATGCTCGTCAACTTTTCCTGCAAATAGTTGATGTTGTCTCTTCTGAAGCTTTGGTTTCTCCTCTCAGGCAATGCCGAGAACTGCAGCTCTCCTGATGCAGTCAATAAAGTAAGGCAACAGATCGTGGAACACATAGATTTGTGGCTGTCACAGTGCCAAGATGCAGCTAGGAGTGCTATCTGATGTTTGGAGCACATAAATGTGTAAAATGATTATTTAACTAACCTTGATGTTGTGCTTTATATCTTCTGTGCAGATGTTTATATGCAAATATATCTCAGATATTGCGAAATGAGTTGCAATCTTATGGACAACAAACCTGTATATATTTATAGACAGTAGTAATTTAGAGGCACGGTTGGTATTACCTCTGTAAATTTGTTGTATACCTATCATATCCAGATAAAGGTAATTACTTGGTGAATGTGGAAACAGTCTTATGTAATTAGATGCATGTCAAATTGACGAATCCTTCACCCATGTGTCTTGAATAACTTTTGAGTGAAAAGGCTGATGTCATAATATTATAGCCAAAGAATGTCATTATAGAGAGATTTGAAACATGAGTATTTGGGAGTTGGGAAATTATACTTTAATCCACCCATGGTTAACATCAAGTTCAAATTGTTAACCTGTGGTTTAAATTTTTTTTTTTTTTTTTTACTCAACCATTTAATTTTATTCACCGGCTCATGGGTTTAATGTACTTTGACATATATATTTTTTGATAGGTAAATAATGCGGAGAGGGGGAGGTGACGTTTGAATCTTAAACACGAGACATCAAAGAGTGTTAATTAATATCATTGGGCTATTACTTTAATTAAAATGAGATTGTTATTTTATTTTTAGGGTTTTATTTGTTTCCTTGCATCCATGTGTGGATTGTAATAATATGGGATTAAAAGTATTAAAAGTTGTGATCAAGCGGGTAAAGTATACATTTTTAAATCTGGATTGGCAATTCGAATTTTATCCAAATCACGTGGTTACAGTATGAACCCTTGAAAATTATTTTGTAAAACATGTAAAATTTCTCTGTAGGATTACACTTGTGATATTTGTGGGTGTGTGTGCAAAGGTATGGTGGGCAATGAGTAGGTGACTAGGTGTACCACAGTAGGATTGCTCTAAGTAAGAGATAGGAATGAGTAAATGCTAAATGGAATTTAATTTTGGGTTTCTAATTTGATAGCTTCTTCGTACAGTAGAAGTCCCGTATCAGGTGGGCAAAATGGGCACTGGTGTTCAACATTTCAAACAAGTTTACAATATACCAAATATATATTATTTTACAAACTCTGATACAATAGTTCTTAAATATACCAATTTACTGTTCACGGTTGCTAAAAAGTTTTAGCAATATCAACACGGGTAAAGTGCAATTTGGGTGTGGTTGGATGTAAAACAGCAATTTGATGAAATTGACGACATACACGTCTAGTTTTTGGTTTTTGCTATCCATCATGTATTTGTTGGCATACCATAATATGTTTATTAGATTTTATTTTATTTTTTTTTTTATTTTTTATTTTTTTTGAGGAGAAACTTGTATTTCATTAACACAAGAAAAGAAGTACAACAGAGGTCAAAAGCTAACATAAACAACTAAGGCCAGATTGACATAAGTGAACTAAACAGGGTGGGACAACACCCTTCCAGAGATTGGAAGCTTGATTACACTTAGCAAATTGGGCTAGCTCATGAGCAACCCTGTTGTAATCCCTTTTCACGTGATAGAACTTACAGCAATCGAAAACAAACACCACGGATTGAATGCTTTGCACAAGATGTCCCAATATGCCACCATTGTTGACTTGAGAAATTGCTTCAATGACCGAAGAGGCATCAGATTTGAAGATCACCCTCGGAAGGTTCAAATCCTAAGCCAAGAGAACACCATGCTCCAAAGCCAAAAATTCTGTCCACTCCGCTGGGTAGTGCATGGGCAGAGCCTTACAGAGAGCAGCAACAATCACACCCAACTCATCTCGAATGACAACTCCTACACCAGAGACACCACTGCCATCAATGGAAGAGGCACCATCCACATTAACCTTGAAATAGCCTGGCGGGGGAGCAACCCAGCCACATTGTGGGGACAGAGTAGAGGAAAAGTCCCACGAGGAGGCCTCCCTGAAATCCTCAACCAATCTCTTAGCAATCTCCAAAACTTGCAAAGGCAGCATATTGTTCTCATCGTGGGTGAGCTTGTTCCTATTGCACCAAATCGACCAAGCAATTGCAAAGAAGAATTCCAGGCACAAAGCAGACGGAGAAGAGCAAAGATGGAGCACCAAATCATTAAAATCAGTTGCTTTTAGCAGCAAATCAATGGGGCAATCATTCCAAAGGGACTACACTGAAAGAGCAAAATCACAAGAGATTAACGCATGAAGAAGGCTTTCAAGCGCCTCATAACAAATTGGACAAACACAGCAAGTTTGAATACCTTTAGCAGCCATTTTTGTGAGTACGAGAAGGCCATTTACACAAGCACGCCAAGAGAAAATCTTGATTTTTTCTAGAAGCTTTAAAGACCAGATTTTCCTCCAAATCCTAGCATTTGAATCACCAGAGGAACATTCCCCTTCATCCCTTGAGTCAAGGAGTTTGCTTGCGACAAAATAGGCACTTTTAACTGTGAACTCACCCCTCTTATTCCCTATCCAAATGAGCTTGTCATCAGGAAGATTGTAACTTAGGGGGATTTTTAAAATGATATCAACCTCAAAAGGGAGGAAGAGGGCACGGACAGTCTCAAACTTCCACCATCTAGTCATTGGATTAATAAGAGATGAGACCATGGGGTAGTCCTCATAAGGGCTAGGAGGAGAGATGACTTTGTAGGTCGAGGGGCTTGGGAGCCATTTGTTATCCCAAATGTGGATTAGACGTCCATTTCCAACTCTCCATCTTGTACCACTACGCAAAACCTCTAGGCTGTTAAAGATACTCTGCCAGGTGTAAGATGGGCTGCTGCCTAGACTTGCATGGAGAATATCACAAAAGGGAAAATATTTAGCCTTAAGAATATGGGCTGCCAAGGAACTCGGGTTTGTAAGGATTCTCCAAGCTTGTTTTGCAAGCAAGGCAAGATTGAAAGCCTGCAAATTTCTAAAACCCATTCCTCCTTGTGACTTAGGCATGCACATAGTTTTCCAACAAACCCAGGCCATTTTGGTCTCTTGGTGCTTTTGCCCTCACCAAAAGCTCATCAATTTTTCAAGATCTTCACAGAGAGTTTTTGGAAGTTGGAAGCAACTCATTGTGTAAGTGGGAATGGCTTGGGCCACTGCTTTAATAAGAACTTCCTTCCTACCCATAGAGAGCAAATTACCTTTCCAACCTGCTAGCTTCTTGCTTACCTTCTCTTTAATCTCCGCAAAGACAAGCTTCTTAGATCTACCAATGATTGAGGGGAGGCCAAGGTACTTTTCATGATTTGAGTCTTGCATTGACCCAAGGATGTTTATAATCTCATCTTTAAGCTCTTGGGAAGTATTTGGGCTAAAAAAGATAGAAGATTTGTCTGTGTTGATCTTTTTCCCCGAAGCTAACTCATACATACTAAGAATTTCTTTTAGCTTACTACACTCAGTACCATTGGTCCTACAAAAGAGGAGGCTGTCATCAGCGAAGAAAAGGTGAGTGATTCTTGGAGCCCCCCTACAAATGGAGATGCTATTCAGCTGATTGTTCCTTGCCACATCATGAATAAGGGCCGAGAAACCTTCTGCACACAGAAGGAATAAATACAGGGACAGTGGGTCGCCTTGTCGTAGGCCCCTAGTAGGCATAATGCTCCCATACGTTGTGCCATTAATAATGACAAAGTAAGACACCGAGGATATGCAATTCATCACTAGATTGATCCAATTCTCATTAAAGCCTATCTTCCTCATAACTTTTTCAATAAAGCTCCATTCTACTCTGTCAAAAGCTTTACTCATGTCTAACTTTGCAGCCATGAAGCTATCTTGCCCACATTTCTTGTGCTTCAGGTAGTGCATAATTTCATAAGCCACCAAAACATTATCTGTAATAAGCCTGCCATCTGTGAATGCACTTTGATTTTTTAAAATAATATAAGGAAGGATAGCCTTGAGGCGAATAGCTAGAGTTTTAGAAACAAGCTTATAAACCACATTGCATAGACTAATTGGTCTGAATTCAGTCATTCTTTGGGGATTATTGGTTTTTGGCACAAAAGCAATATTGGTTTTATTGATATCAGCTAAAGACATGCCAGAGTTAAGAACATTTAGGACCATATTAGAAACATTAGTGTCTACTATATTCCAATATTTTTGGAAAAAAATGGCAGACATACCATCAGGGCCGAGTGATTTTGATGGATGTAGCTGCTTGAGGGCCGATACTACTTCTTCCCTGGTAAAGGCTCTAGAAAGCTCTGAGTTCATTTCGGGAGTAACCAAGGTTGGGATGGGAGCAATTACACTCTCTGACTGACTCGGGTGGGAGGTGGTATATAATTCCTCAAAATAGGAAATGGCAGCTCTGGCAATACTATCCTGATCCCCACACCAATTACCATGTTTGTCCCAAATTCCCAAGATTGTATTTTGCTTCCGTCTTTCAGAGGCCCTTGCATGAAAAAAATTAGTATTCTTGTCTCTGAGCCAGTGGACTTTTGAACGTTGACCCCAGTAATCTCCTCACTATCAAGGAGATCATTAATTTCCTTTCGTGCTCGATTTATCTCCTCACCTAAAGACCCATCACTGTCAAGCTGAATTAAGGAACTAAGCTTCTTTCTTTTTCCTAAATTTCCTTTGGAATTTGCCCAAATGCAACAGAACTCCAAGCCTTAAGGTCAGCAGCACAAGCAAAAAGAGCAGACGCAATCTCGCTAGGTGAACTTAAAACACTAACTGAGCACCAAGCCGCTTCAATAATTTCCTTATATTCCTCTTTCTTTGTCCACATAGACTCAAAATGGAACCAGCGAGCACGTGGCAGCTTGGGGGCCTTAGGATCAGATAAATACAGAGCGCAATGGTCCGAGGCAGAATCAACTAAATGGTAGACTCTGACCTCACCAAATTTGTCCACCTAATCACTAGTAGCAAATACTCTATCAAGTATGAGATACATCCTACCAACTCCTTCTTGCATATTACACCAGGTAAAGTTAGGCCCAAAATAGCCAAGGTCCTTAAAACCATAGTCATTAACCACATTTCTAAACTTTTCCATCTACCCTTGGGAACGTAATAGCTCTCATTGAAGTCTCCAAAACAAATCCAAGGAAGCTGGTACTGATTTTTTAAATAAGTAAGTAAATCCCATGAGAACTGTCTCAAATGAGCTTGAGGATGGCCATAGAACCCAATAATTCTCCATTTAAAATCTGAGTTTGCCGCTGTGACTACCGCATCAATGTGGTGATTACTAAAGCTTTTAATTTCCAGGTCAGTCTCCCTCTTCCAAAGGTGTGCTAGACCTCCACTACGACCACAACTTGAAATTTGCAAAACCAATTCAATTTCAAATTCTTTCCATACGCTTCGATTTTAACTTAGTTTCCGATAGGAAAACTATTTTGGGAGCCCATTGTCACACAAGATCGTGCAACGCTCGAACTGATTGAGGGGGTCCCAAGCCCCCGGTAGTTCCATCCTAACAAATTCATGGCTCCTGGCAGTGTTGCACAGCAATCGCCGCTAATATATTATCATTACAGGGACTTCCAACAAGACCACCACACTTCTGTCTTCTATAGACTTTCTCTTCACCGTCTAAGAAAATTTGAGAGCCAAGCCTTTTCAATCCTAGAATTGAGCTTTGGGATTTAGAGACCTTATCTTGGGCTAGTCCTTGCTCCCTAGCAAGTTTCTTTATTCGGCCCCTTCCAGCTTGGGCCTTCATAACTCCCTGGTCAGCTTGTTCTTCACTTATTTCATGTGCTTAGACCAAAACCGTGGGCTTGTGTGGGCTTGCAACTTCGGGTAGGTCTTTTAATTCCTGTGCATTTTGGCCCACATTTGAAACTGTATCACTAACTAACACCCCGATACTAGATGTTTCCATAGGGATTGGCATAGACTCTCCATCACGTGGGGCCCCTACCTGCCTCATAACTCACGAATTGGCATCCAAGTTGTCTAATCCCACCATACTTTCTGCTTCCTGACACGCTGAAGTGCCCTTAACATCACGTCCCCTCATCTGATCAGTTTTGCTTGAACCTTGTGCATTTTTTGAATTTTGAGCGCAACCATTGTTAGAGCATTCTCCACCATGAGCTGCCGGAGAGGGCTGGAGCGCATTCTCAAACATTTGATCTTTTCCATCACTTTGGTTATTGCTACCAACACTGTGGCCGCCATTAGAGAAGCGACTCGGTCTGCCACTTCCACCTTTAGACGTTTCAAACGCCCTTAACCAATCACCATATTGAGGTGTTGCGTTCTGTGTATCTGAGCAAGCATGACAATGTTTATCATCATGACCCATCTTGCCACAAAGAAAACAAAATGTTGGTAGCCTTTCATATTTGTAATGAACCCAATACTTGTCACTATCCATGCCCACTACATTTCCTCCTCTACGTAATGGCTTATCAATGGGAAGATCAACTCTTATGCACATGAATTTTGCTTGCTCAGATTGGTTAGCTCGCTTGTCAATCTCAATAAAGCATCCCATACTATTCCCAATATCACGGCCTACCCCTTCAGACATGAGCTCAAATGGTAAGCCCCATAGTTGCACCCAAAACGGGGAATGAGTGAAGACAATGTTTTCTGATGTGAGACCATTTTTCCATCTGCATAAAAGTAGCAAATTGTTTTCAAAATTCCAAGGCCCACTGTTTTCAACCCATTCCATCTGATAGCGAGAGCTGAACTTGAATTGCAAAGTGTTATTTCCTACTTCAATTATTTGTAGCTCTGAACCCATCTTCCATGCTGCTTGTAGTGTGCTTTTCAGAGCTCTTTGGTTCTGTTGTCTGTCCGAGAGTAGCCTTCCAAACAAGCTTAAAGAGCATTCCTCCAAAAGGACTGTTCTGCTATGAGCTGTGATTGATATTTCTGCTTCTTCCTTGATGAGACAGAGCTTTTGAAGACTGTTAACTACCTCTTGTTCCATTACAAAGGAGAGCATGAATCTAAGAGTGTGAGACACCCCACTAGGGGGAGAAAGAGACTCTACCAGAGAGGAGAGGAGAGAAATCTCTTACCAGAGGAGAAAGAGAGAGACTCCTACGAGGGAGAGAGCTCTTTATTAGATTTATTCTAACCTTAGGTCTTTAATTTGTAAATTTTGGCTATCCATATATTGTAAAATAATTACAATTTATGTTTTTCTTTTTTTCCTAATTGTGATTCATTCTTGGATCATGGAACATTAGTAAATTCAAATTGGAATCCAAAAATTATAAATTTAAAAAAAAAAAAATCTTTAGTTAGGTAAAGTTATGTAACCAATCTTTTAAGAATTTTAATCTTTAGTTAGGTAAAGTTTTTGGCTATACATGTATTTGTCAAAAAAATAAAAATAAAAGCTATTTTAATGGGTTCAAGTTGGAAATCAATAGATGGTGTGTTTGTGATTTTTTTTTTATAGGGTGAGGTCCTAAGGGACTTTCAAACATCATTTTAAAAAGAAAAGAACCTTTATAATTTATGTGAAATTGATGAAATATACATAAATCGTAGTTTTTTTAGAAAACATAAATCTTAGGTTGCATGAGGAACTAGAAATGATTTTGTTGACTTGATATTATCATGATATATTAACATGATTAGAACTGCAGTGGCGACTCTAGGATTATTTTCTAGAGGGTTCAATAAGAAATATAAATTATACAAAATTTTAAACAAAAGATAAATTAAAAATATCGACATCACCAAAAAAAGCAAAAAATCTTTAATATATTAAGTTTTACAATATTTCGTGTTTTGAAATTATTGTTTCATATTTTCATTATCAATCTTACTAGCTACATTTGTTTTAATGTATATAGTCATGCAATCATTCATCTACTAATTTTCCATTTGATTGATTTATCTAAAATTTCTTATGATCTAAATGAGTTTTTTCTAAGGTTTAAGATTAGCAAATTCTACTTTTATTGTTGGGCTAATTAAAATTTTTTCCCAGATTTTAGATCAAATTGATTTGTTATTGAAATTTTTCTATGTTTAAAAAGATCAAGATATTGTTAAGATAATTATATTTAAGTTTATTTCAATTGCGCTTAAAGATTAAAGTGTTCAAATTTTTATTTTAAATGTCAAAACAGGAAAAATAAAATAATAAATATTATAATAAAATTTTTTTAGGTTCAATTCAGGGGGTTCATTTGAACCCCCTGGGCTCCAAGTGGAGCCGCCCCTAACAGTGGCGACTCTAGGATTATTTTCTAGAGGGTTCAATAAGAAATATAAATTATACAAAATTTTAAACAAAAGATAAATTAAAAATATCGACATCACCAAAAAAAGCAAAAAATCTTTAATATATTAAGTTTTACAATATTTCGTGTTTTGAAATTATTGTTTCATATTTTCATTATCAATCTTACTAGCTACATTTGTTTTAATGTATATAGTCATGCAATCATTCATCTACTAATTTTCCATTTGATTGATTTATCTAAAATTTCTTATGATCTAAATGAGTTTTTTCTAAGGTTTAAGATTAGCAAATTCTACTTTTATTGTTGGGCTAATTAAAATTTTTTCCCAGATTTTAGATCAAATTGATTTGTTATTGAAATTTTTCTATGTTTAAAAAGATCAAGATATTGTTAAGATAATTATATTTAAGTTTATTTCAATTGCGCTTAAAGATTAAAGTGTTCAAATTTTTATTTTAAATGTCAAAACAGGAAAAATAAAATAATAAATATTATAATAAAATTTTTTTAGGTTCAATTCAGGGGGTTCATTTGAACCCCCTGGGCTCCAAGTGGAGCCGCCCCTAATTAGAAGTGACCTAGAAGTGACCACTGTAGGCTCGAGTTGTTTTGGAGTTTGGTTACTTGGAGAGATGGGTTTCTATGGAGCATATGAGGGGTTTTTTGTTTCGGCTGTGGATGGGATTCTGCGCGTGGGTACTTTGTTTTTGGAGAAGAGCTTTGGGGGAGAAAATGGAACTATGCTATTTCTCTTTTATCTCAGGTGTGGTCCGTATGGACTGTGGCCCATTTCAGGCTTTCAAAGTTTCAGATCTATATTTAGATTCCTATTTATATTTTTCTCAACAACCAAAAAAAAATCCTATTTATTTATTTATCATATAAAAATTCTACTGCTATAAATTGAATCACAATTTTTATCAATTATTTACAAAAATTTTGGGTACTTGTAAAAGTGACAATCAATCATTATCTATCATATAGGAATAATAGTGGCTTAGCTTGTAGTACTAAAATTTTTGTTTAGCATAAAATCCTATTTTACTTAACCACTTTCCAAAAATACCCAGGTTAAACAATCTATTTAATAATTAGTACCTCTAGACTCTCACTCAAACCTGACCAGTATCTTTTTCTAGTTTACACCCTTTCTCCAAACAAAACATTCATTTCCATAAAACTTTTCTTCCTAAACTGCAGGCTCATTCAACAAAATATTAACACGACAGCCGGAGAAAGTATCAAAACTGTAATTAGAGATACACACAGTTCTATTAAGCAAAATCAGGGAATCAACAAACCAGCTACAAAGAAAATCTGGTGATCTCCACTCCAAAAAGAATTGAGGCCTTGTACTTATATATAATAGGCTCTACTTAAGATATGTAGACGAAATCCAAAGTAGAACATAGGTTATTAATGAACTCATCACTTCAAAACTCCTCGGTCCTTTAAGTACAGGTACAGGAGGAATCACAGCCACCATCAAGAATGTTCCCAACAGCCATGAGAAAGCAAAAGATCCAACCCTGCAACATAACAACAAATTTTATGATAAGGATATATGTAATATTTTAGGTTTAAGTAGCAGGGAGATTCAAGAATGCATTTAATTTCAAAAGGGAAGACCATAAGCTGAAATTCTGGAACGTTTGCATAATCAGGGAAAGCTCATGACATTTAAGATAATCATGAAAAACATTAGCTCATTATCGAAGCATATACCGTGACGTTGGGCTCAGGACTAAATGCAATGGTTGGTACAATACAAATTTTCTATGAAGAAAATCCAAAAAACAATGACCTAAGTAATTAACAGCAGGAACATTCCAATATTCCATATTTAATTAAACAGATACCGTTCCACATACCCATAAAGAAAAGCTCGGATTTTGCTCTTCAACCGATCGTATATAAAATACATGGTAGCCAGCAGGGAGATTGCAACCTGAAGGGTCGGGCCTTCTTCAGTTGGAAAGAAAGCAGTGAGAGCCCCAAGCACTATAAATGCAATAGATGTTTTTATAATGAACTTTGTTGATGGAGTTCGAAACCTATTTGTAAGAGCCTGAACAACACGGGACTGCCTGACTTCTCTGACCTTTTTTTTTATGTCAACTTTTGGGTTCTTCCTATCATAAAACTTCTGCAAAATTATTTTGTCATGCGCTGACTCAATAGCATCCACACTTGGTTTGTGGCCCGCATATTGACGAATAAGAAAGTTTCTTGCAGCTTGAATTTCATCTTCAGAAGCCTCCCTGCTTATTCCAAGTCGTTTGTACGGGTCCCTCACATTAATTCTAGGAAAGATAGCTGAGCTTGCAGAAAAGGAGAGATTTTTAGAGTCAATGGCGCTAAATTGTTACAATATTTAGTGAACCAAATTAATAGAATATGGTCAGCAGCAATAAATCAGAAAAGACGCTTACAATGTGAAGGTTTGCATCAACTTAATGCTTAAAGAACTAAGAGCAAGTCCCTAGTTGCCTTGCATATGAAGGGGAGAGAGAGAGAGTCATTCATGTCTACATTTTTGTTTTTAACAAGTGATAAGAGTAGAACCTAAAACCTATCCCAACCCCACCCACCCTAAACCACCTAAGCTAAATCCCAGAGAGAAAGAGTGAAACATGCTTTCTAAATTCTAATAAATTCCATGCAGAATAGTGCAAGAAAGGATGGTGACATGAAAGAAAGTCATACTGGTGAGCCACACCAATAAGTTCAACAAAGGCAATCCAGTCACCCAACACCAAATTTCTCAATACAAGAGCAGACCACAATTTATCCAATTATAAAATGTCAGATGCAAAAACAGCTTAGGCATGAATTCTCAAAGCAGCTCACTCATAGGAACATTCACTGTTGAAAATTGCCTCAAATTCTTATTTTCACTCGGTCTGAATTTTCTTGGGATGAATGAAAAGTCTAAGAAGTAATTTGTTGTTTCTTGTCCACCAAAGAAATAGTATTGAAGCCTTATATATAGATAAAAATATAAAGGGAATTCTAATTGGATAGGAGAAAACACTCTCAGAAGAACATGGCTGAGTTTTTTCAAAGAGTAGTTTTAGACCAAGAGGTCCTCCCATTGGGGAGGAGAAAACACTCTTAGAAGAGCATGACTGGGTTTTTTCAAAGAGTAGTTTGATAGTTCTTCGGGCTTGAAAGATACTCAGATGTGTGAATTAATAGTTTGCCAATTGTTTTGAGTGAGAGAACACCAGTGAGTGCATTGAGGTTTTGGGCTTGTGAAGTGTCAAGTTTATGAGTAGTTGAGTACGCAGTGAGTTTGTTTTGGGTGTATTGGGATTTGGGTTAGTTTATGTTTATGAGAGTTTTGGTGTGTTTGTGAGGTTTGTGCAAGTGTGCTAGTTTTTTTTTGTGAAGTTTGCTTGAGTTTTTATAATCTATATTCTTGATAATGAATTTTGGTTGATATTGCCTGTAGATATAGGCATGAAATTGGCCAAACCATATAAAATATTGTGTCCTATGTACATGTTTTATTTTCTTGTTCATACAAATGTGAATTCCAACATTTATATTATTTTTTTTACAATGCTGTGAGACATATGAGGGAGAAGGCAGTGAGAGAGAATTTCCTTGTTTGATGGATGCAGAAATAGAAGGAGAGAGATCATGTATCATAAAAAAAAAAAAAAAAAAAAAAAGTGAATTGCCAATTTTATCTTCACTTAAACCATTTTAATTGGCTCAGTAAGAAAATAGCTTCAGCCTTCCCCTTTTTCCCTTACTTCTCCACCCTTCCTACAAAATATGTAGTGTTAGATATTAAAGTTACAACTGGTCAGTAGCCCAATAACTCCGTCAATCACTAATAATTTATGGCTCAGTAAAGCTCCCAACCTTACAAGCAAACACAGAGGCAAATGTCAATACTTCACTATGCACATCATCTGGTCAGGACAAAATTTTAAGAAGGTCATGAAGGTTCTCATGAGTTCTTCCTCAGAAAGGTTCACAACAAACATGCACATTTATTTATTATTTAGGTTTACAAAACCATGGCTTGCAATAAACCTTTATCCACTAAGTATAAATCCCCATGGATAACAATAACACAATCATCAACTAATCAAGAGAGTGAAAGATTACCAGTGGGTTCATTTGGCGTATCACCATAGGAAGCATCCATTGCACACTTGATCCAGTGAGATGGCTGCGTTCTGCATCTTTGTCTAGAACCAATCCAGTCAGTTCTGTTCGGTCACAACAAGGAAAAAGCATAACAATGTTATAGTAGTGTACAGCCCTCACTCCAAGTTCAAAAGTTGGTAACAATTAGGCAGTACCTTACTAAACAGAGAGAATCAATCTGTTGTTTAGGCTTCCCAGGACTAGAAAGTGCAAAAGCTCGCCTATTCAGCGAGCCCGGGCCACATGAAGGTATCCGGAGACAACATCTTGATGGACTAGCAGTCAATCCAAACACTGTCATCTTTTTGCCTAAGTTGCTATTGTCAATCTATGACACACTAACTTTGCTACAAAATACCGCAAACCAATGGCTGCAACATATAAACAGAATCGGCCATATCAGATTGAGTAGACACAACAACTTGAATCAACTTTAGGCCACAAGCGATTTTAGTCCCTGAAGTTCAAAGTGATCGATGTAAGTTTATGTTCTGAAAGCGATCACATCAAACTTTACGGATTAAAATCGATTATGAGCTAAAGTTTAGGGATCAGTAATGTATTTTGGCCTAATAACACTGCATTATAAGCCCAATAGCAACAAGAAATATCCAACCTAGTAGAGTAGTAGTTATAAAAATAGTTTTTTTTTCTTTTTTCAGTAATCATAAATATAAAAGTGAAGCAAGCATAGTAATCTACAAAATAAAATCTAACTTTCAATCTCCAAATAATTACAATCCAAAAACAGTAGCCTCTAGAACCCAACCAACAGGTAATAAATTCGATTATGTTTGTGTGGTTTTGCAGTGGAATGGAAAATAAAAGAATGGATTTAACCTAAGAGTGAGTAATTGAAATCCGTGAGAACTAAAAATAAACTCCAAATGCGGAAATTGAAGTTATAAAAAAAAAAAAAAAAAAAAAACATACCTGCGCGGCGTAGAAGAAAGATAAAACAATCAATCTTCTTTGTACTATATGAAAACAAAACAAATCGCTTGTGTGTTTCTAACGGTTGGTTTGTGTTTTTATGTGCGTGTAAGAACGGATAGGAGAAATGCTCAGCGAGCGAGGGCTTTGAGTTTAGACAGACAGAGCACTAAAACCCTGGCCTGAGGAGTGTCAGAATTTAATTTAGTACTCCAAGCGTTTGGAATTTATAATATGTTTTGAGTAACTCCAACAACAACTCCGTTGTAGTCTAGTTGGTTAGGATACTCGGCTCTCACCCGAGAGACCCGGGTTCAAGTCCCGGCAACGGAATTTAATTTTATTTTTTGAACTCTGGCTTTTTTAACTCTTTTTTTTTTTTTTTTTTTTTTTGGTGTTACCGGCTTATTTTTTGAACTCTGGCTTTTTTAACTCTTTTTTTTTTTTTTTTTTTTTTTTGGTGTTACCGGCTTAAAAGCATTAGGAATGTATGGATCAAAATTTTAAAACACATTATCAAATCACTATTTTTTTTGGTAATACCAGCTTAAAAGCGTTAGGAATGTATGGATCAAAATTTTAAAACACATTATCAATCAATCATTTTCAATTGTTCACTTACTTTTTCATTAAGTGAAAAAAGGGATTTGACATTTGAATCTTAATTCCCATACAAGGACAAAATGCTATTAAATCATATGACCATTGACAAAATTGTTTACTTACTTTTTACATAAAAGTTGAAATAATTATCAAGTGTATCTAGCCTTATGTGAGGACAATAAATTATTGGCCAAACAAACATTACACCCAAAAGAAATTGTCATGGGGTATGAGGGTTAAAATTTGGAATTAAAGACATCAACATTTTTTTTAAGGAAACTATATGCTTTTTTTTTTTTTTTTGAGGGGGAGGAAACTATGTGCTTGATTGTTCATAATTGTTCGATTATTTATTTTTTGAAGTGTAAGAAGAGAAATTTGACCTCCAGATCTTAATCTCACAAAATAGGATCAAATGTCATTAGATCATATAGTTTTTAAAAATATTTATTCACTCTCCACAGAAAAATGAAAACTACATAAGATGTACCTAATTTTATATGAGGACAACCAATCCTTAGCCAAACAAACTTTGTACACAAATGAAATTATCATTACGCTATCAAATCAACAATATGCTCATGTTCCCATCAACCAAAAAAAACTATATGCTTATGTAGCATCTCCATCATGAACATGATGTTTTATGACCACCTTTTGTCATCTTCTACCACACTTGTACCCAAAACATACCCCTTCGTTTGTTCTTTCTCTTAGCACATTACCAAGCTACTTTCACCCTACAAATAAAAATGAAACATGAAAAGATTCACACCATTTTTGCTGTCTCCCCCACTACAAGACTTACTATCTAATTGAGGTCTAAAAATGAGCCACAAGAGATGCACCTTTATCAAGCCCAACGTTCAATTATGTAAAGCTTTATCAGCCTCATGTGATGATCCACTGTTTTGTCCAGCAAACTAGATTGATTTAATTTTCTTTTAATGGATTAAACAAACAATTTCACCAGAACAGACAAGAAGAAACCCCACTTGACAGAAAGTCACAGTTGGGCCTAATGGGTGTGATTGGAAGAGACAATCCAGATAGAGCCACAACTTGCTAGATTCCCTTGACCTTCCCTGCTCTTATGTTTTTAAACCTTCCATTCAAACAAACTCAAATTCCAAGCTTACCAAATTTAGTTTAAGGCTTTCAAGTTTCAACTACAACTAGAGACTTTTTTTTACGTGCTTTTTCACTTAGCACTTAGCAGCATCAATGACAATCAGACTTCACAAGCACAACTTCAATAAGATAGTAGTAAAGCTGTTCTTGTTGATTTTATTGTTGGAAAGCACGAGTTCTTTACCACATACAAATGTGTCTAACGAATACGTGGTGAGCGCAAAGGAGTACCTGAATTGGGTCAAACAAACAGGTTCCTTCAAGCACTCCCTCTTCCAGAAAGCAACCAACAAGTTAACACCTTGCTCAACCATAAGAGTGAACAAAAACTCGAAGTTAACTGGTAATTTTGTTACAGTTCAAAAGGCTATCAGTTCGATACCAGTAGTCAATAACTGTCGGGTGGTTATTTCCATCAGTGCAGGGATTTACAGGTAATTAATGGAGCTGTCTTTGTTTTGTTACTCACGGATCATATTTAGTTGTGATTGGTTGCTTGGTCTTGTTCTGTGTTTATAAAGTAACATTAACACAAAACCAATATACTATATTTTTGCCGAGAGTCAACATAACATGCAATTTTAAAAAAAAAAAAAAATTTATTACCTGTAATCCTATATAATTTGTGTTTGTAAAATAGTCATGCCAAAACATTTTCTCCTCCAAAACATCTTCTCGAATAGTCTTTACTAGTTTTTTCTATTTAACTTTTAGTTTATTTTATTTCATGTACAGTTTCTTAAAATCCCATTTTTTTTTCAAATATAAGCATTATAATTTTTAGCAAAAAAACAAATAAGCTGAGAACAAACGAACAATAATCATTCATAACACAAAATTGCATCACTTTTTTTGGGAGATGGGAGGGGGAAGGGGGAAGAGAGAATGATCTAAAATAGAGAGACCATTAAACGATTAAGATTTTATTTATTGTATCTAACACTAATAGTCAAAGGGTTATATTTTGGTTTAAATTAACTATGAGCAAAAATGTAGGGAAAAGGTCCTAATTCCTACGACTATGGCATACATTACCCTGGAAGGTGCTGGTGCAGATAACACCATTATTGAGTGGGACGACACAGCCGACCGAATTGGACAAACTGGGCATCCATTGGGTACCTTTAGTTCTGCCACATTTGCAGTTGATGCTCCTTACTTCATTGCAAAGAACATCACCTTCAAGGTCAGTCAATTCATGATTTTGGCTTCGGTATTTACCATTATTAATTTATCTACTATAGTCTCAAAGTTTTACAGAATAAGTCTTAAGGTAGGGTGTTGTAGGTCTAAGCTCAGTTAAAGTATACTTCAATTTCCATTTCCATATATGTTGTTTGAATGTTTTCCAATAACACAATTCTCTTGTAATTTATGGATAATTTTGAAAAAATTCAATTAAAACCATGAATTATTTCATGAAACAAATAAACTACACCTAAGACTTATCTTGGCACAAATTCACATCATGAGGTATTTTAGTACCCCAAAAAAAACCACACAACGATTACATCTTTATCAAAATGCATTTATCTGTTAGGATTCTTAAATAATTTCATAAGATTTTTATATCCAAAGATTCACATGGACTGATTTTAGTGCCTAGATTAGGCTCTAAGTCTCGCTTATATGAGTTTTCATAATTTCACTCTTCTTTGTTTATAAATATTCAAACGAATTATAAAGTTTATGATTTTAATTGAAACTTTTTAAAAATTAGAATTCAGTTTAAAATCATTCCTAAACTATAAGAATAAATGCATGATTTACCTATTTTTTAATTGTTAATGATTACTAACACACAACCAAAGTTAACACAAATAAGGATTTAAGTGATGAATCAGTCACAATAGTGACCATTTAAATCTACAACCCTCCCTTTATATAATAATAAATAAACAAAAAATTACAAGCTTTTAGTTTAGAGCAAGTCTCTCATAACATGTGAGTCCCACACTTTGTGTGATATCTACTTTAAAGCGAAACAGTATCTTATGAGACAATCTCATAAGATAATTTTTCTTATAGAAAAGATTCCTCCGTATGGAGCCCTTATAAGTAATGATATGTGTTTATACTTTATAGTTTATACCCTCACCCACATATTAATGGCTAAAGTAAGGTGTCAATTTTTTGAAATAACAGAATATAGCACCATCGCCACCATCAGGAGCTCTAGGCAAGCAAGCAGTGGCTCTGCGGATTTCAGCTGACACAGCAGCCTTCTTCAGTTGCAAAGTTATAGGAGCACAAGACACTCTTTATGATCACATAGGCAGACACTACTTTAAGGATTGCTACATTGAAGGCTCCGTTGATTTCATTTTCGGGAATGGTCTCTCGTGCTATAAGGATTGCCATTTGAATGCCATCACCAGTAGCTATGGAGCCTTGACTGCTCAAAAGAGACAGAGCTTCCTTGAGGAAACTGGCTTCTCATTTGTCAATTGCAAGGTCACTGGATCAGGTGCCCTTTACCTGGGAAGAGCTTGGGGCACATTCTCTAGGGTAGTCTTTGCGTACACATACATGGACAAGATCATCACTCCTAGAGGATGGTATGACTGGGGAGACAAAAGCCGGGAAATGTATGTTTGTTCTCTTTTTTTCCCTTTACCACATGCCTTTGATTATGTGCCAGCATCATTGTATTTAACCAATTGAAACAACGTTAACATGTGCTTTGCAGGACCGTATTTTATGGACAATACAAGTGTTGGGGACCAGGGGCTGATTTCGGGGGCAGAGTTTCATTGTCTAGGGAACTCACTGCTGAGGAGGCTGAACCATTTATTTCACTTGGTTTTATCAATGGCCAGGACTGGCTCCCAAACTAGGGATAATTTCAAGTTATCAACTGCACTTGGTACACCTTCAACGCCATGGTGCAACTCAAAAATATATTTTAGTGAGTTACACAACACATATTCTCATTCCCAACAATTAAATTGAAAAGCATGCAAGTAGAACCAGCATCTGCGGAGATTCTTGTATCGCACATCTAGTATTGTAGGGGTGTAGGGACTGAAACACTTTTAGAAAGTATAATGCTATTTCTCATCTTCCTAATGGAAATGACATAATAGTTTGCTACGAAATTTAACTATGCTATTGGAACTTAGCATTCTCCTCAAAAAGAATATGCATAGTTTTTGGAAATAGCATAATAGTTTGCTACTAAACTAAAACTATGCTATTGGAATGACTAACCTCATTCCCCTTATATTATGTAACCCTCAATATCGGAAGTTAAGTAGCAAACTTTTTATGCTATTTCCAAAAACTTGATGAGTTTTTCTTTCTTTTTCATTCCTTTTTCTCCCAAGCAAAACGTTCACCCAGAATAGTTGAACCCCAGTCTCCTCAGAATTTTCATTAGGCTATAAGGTACTGCACTACTAGTTGAATGATTAGAACCATCAAAGTAGAAAGAGTTCATTAAAAAGACCTTCAATTAGCAAATGAATATGCCCAAACTGAGATATGAAATGTACATTCTATAAAATGAAAAGTGGCAGTTTGTCTTTGCATCTTTTCTTTGAACAATTACCAAGTCAAATAAATATTAGCACAATATAAACGTTTCTGTACAAATTGATAAATAACTGTACAAAGTGTCCCGTGCCACGGTGAAGTTACAGAGAGTATTTGCTGCTTCAGCACTAATTGGCTGTACAAATCCCACCTACTACTCGTGATGTGTCAGCATCCAAGTTGAACAAACCTTAAAAATAACAATAATCACAAGTAACAGGGATCAGAAACTGCAATAATCAACAGCATTTTTGAAAAGGCACAGTTGAACTAAGATAAATGCCACAATGCAGTCGTATCTACACCATAACACCTTTAAAAGTTGGAAAATATCAAGACAATGGTGGTTCTCTAAAAATGTTGACAGACAAGACTCTAACTGGTGCGGACACGAGGTACAAGCTCCCAATTACACGCACGTATAGGAGAAAGAAGATGGCCCAACCTGTGACCTTATGGATGGAGCCTATCAGTTACTGGGCTTGAGTTTAAACAAGCCCAAACATTTAACAATTAGGGTTTCTTTATGCCTTATTGTTGTTAGCTATTTAAACACTTTGGGGATTATTGTAAGACAGTTTTGAGAATAATTAAAAAAACGTGTGTTTTCTTTCACTGGTGTCGACTCCAGTTTTGCTTGGTGCTGACTCCAAGCAACCCTTAGGTGCTGACTCCTAGGGTTTATCTTCTTATTCTATTGTTTTTGTGGTTGTCCTACGTCAGTTTTGGTATCAAAGCCAGGTTACTAGGTTTGAACGACTTAAGGATGAATATGAGTCATGCCCAGATTTTGGGAGCTCTACATTAGCCTAAGTAATGCCCCACGGCCAATCCTGGATGATTATACCCTTCGAGATGGTTACTTGTTCAAAGCCAACCAATTATGTATCCCTCGGTCTTCAGTACGAGATTGCAGATCACTTTGGCCGAGACAAAACAATTGAGAAAGTGGAACGTCAATTCTATTGGCCTGGTCTTAAGAGGGGCGTTGCCAAGATAGTTAGCCAGTGTCGTACCTGTCAACTGGACATCGCAAGCAAAACACTGGCCTGTACACGCCTCTACCTGTGCCAGACCGCCCGTGGCAGGATGTGAGTATGGACTTTGTGTTAGGTTTGCCCCACACCTTTAGGAAGCATGATTCCATTCTAGTAGTTGTTGATCGCTTCTCTAAGATGGCTCATTTCCTACCCTGTTCGAAGACCTCTGATGTTTCTAAGATCGCAAAGCTCTACTTTGATGAGATTGTCAAACTGTATGGTCTTCCCAAAACCATAGTGTCTGATAGGGATGTTCGCTTCATGAGTTATTTTTGGAAGACCTTGTGGCATTTAGTGGGCACCAAATTGAAATTTTCCACAGCATTTCATCCTCAAACTGATGGTCAAACTGAGGTGGTTAATCGTAGTCTAGGCAATCTCCTTCGATGTCTAGTGGGTGAAGCCAATAGGAATTGGGATTCAATTCTTCCTGTAGCCCAACTTGCATATAATAGCTCTGTCAATAGGTCTATAGGCGCTAGTCCTTTTGAGGTTGTGCATGGATATACACCTAGGAAGCCCTTAGATCTTTTGCCTATGTCCCCACAGGTTAGGGTGTCTGAGTCTGCTGAGGCATTTGCACAACATATTCATGATTTGCATAATGAGATTCGCAAAAAAATTCAGGCAAGTAATTCTCAATATAAAATTCATCCTAACACTCATCGGCGTCATGCAGAGTTTCAGGTAGGGGATTATGTCATGATTCGATTCGACCTGAACGGTTTCCCTCTAGGACCGTTAAAAAATTGCAGGCTCATAGTGCCGAACCATTCAAGGTATTGAAATGAATGGGCCCAAATGCATATGTCATTGACCTTCCTCATGATTATGGTATTAGCTCCTCCTTTAATATTGAGGATCTAGTTGCTTATAAAAGCCCTACAGCTATTCCTGATACCCCTTTTGATGAGTCTTTGCCTAATCCTATTAATGCCCCTATTCCCACCCCTTTACCCTTAAATTTACCTTATGCACATAAAGAATCTATTGATGCTATTTTAGATGAGCAGATTGTTTCTACCAGGGATGGAGGAGTTCACCGTTTCCTAGTCCGGTGGCGAGGGCGACCAGATTCTGATTGCACTTGGATTACTCGAGATGAGCTACAGCGACTAGATCCTGACTTGCTGGAGTATTATCAGAGCTCTTCAGATTTCCACTTGACGGGGTCGAGTTCTTCTCACCTGGGAGGAGTTGGTGTGGACACGAGGTACAAGCCCCCAATTACATGCACATATAGGAGAAAGAAAACGGCCCAACCTGTGGCCTTATGGATGGAGCCTATCAGTTACTGGGCTTGAGTTTAAGCAAGCCCAGACATTTAATAATTAGGGTTTCTTTATGCCTTATTGTTGTTAGCTATTTAAACACTTTTTGGAGATTATTGTAAGACAGTTTTGAGAATAATTAAAAAAACGTGTGCTTTCTTTCACTGGTACTGACTCCAGTTTTGCTTGGTACTGACTCCAAGCAATCCTTAGGTGCTGACTCCTAGGGTTTATCTTCTTATTCTATTGTTTTTGTGGTTGTCCTACGTCACTAACAGTGACTAATGAGAACCAAACTTCCAAACTCTCCAAGATTAATAGATCCAAGAATTTTAGCTAAACAAACCTTATTAAATGATAACTAAAGAACAATATAGGAAACTAATTGTAGAACTGAATGTATGCAAAGACAAAAGAACATTCCTGAGGAAGAGCAAGATAGAGCAACCTACCAGACACTTACTCATGATTGGAAGAGAGTTACAGTTGCGATATAGCCATTCTTCATCACCTGCTAATATCAATGAAAGTCTTATTAGTAGTCCCTCTTACCACCATACAATAAGTTTAAATGCGTAGCAGTATAATTGTCTGACTCAACAGAACTCAGATTTAAATTTACTTTGTTTTTCATTTTTAGAGACCAGAAAGGTGTTCAAAATTGTAAGCAAGTAAGATGTATAGATCATCACTAACTCACCTCCAATGCAACATTTTGATAACCATACACAAATGTAGATCCAAAAGGATTGCTTGTAGAACCTTGTGTTTGGATGGCAGCTCGCCCACAGTCACCAAGGATTTCCTAGAAGGTAAAAATATTTGTTACTTCCTAAATAACTATAAAGGGAGTAGACATTAAAGGTTAAGACAGCAGTAACATGGATAAATGGGGTACAGTTATGTCTCTGTTCAGTTTAACCTGGCAAACATATGATATGTCCCACCCACAAACTTACTGCCAGTAGATGAGGAATGGACAATCTAGAAGAGGAAAAAAAAAAAAAAGGATTTTTCCAAGAATGATAAAGCAACTTGAATATTGAATGAAACCCCACTTCCCAGGCTCCCCCCCCCACCCCCCCCCCCCCCCCCCCCCAAAACACCCAATAACCAGGTACCAAGAAACAGGCGCTATACTGAAATATATGATTCTACTCACTAGACGCATCCAATTAGATACTTACTCAAACACCTAAAATCTCTAATTGAAACTCTACATCACATCCACTGAAAAGATTGAAAATGAAAAATAAAAGACAAAAACTAAGAATATGGAGAAGAACAAGTAGGCAAAAACAATATACCTTCACTTGCTCCCACTTGGTGCTTGGTGTAATCCTATGTCCACTGCTATTTACTTCCTCAAAAGAACCCTCAACTAAAATAAACAAAATGAAAAATGGTTCATTGGTTTCTCTATTAAAAGGTTTAATTGGAAGCTTCTGAAACAGATAAAGAACTTACAGTCCGAACCAAATATAACAAAATTGCACTTTATATATGAATTGAAGTCTGCATGACCAGGATAGTTTGTGTGCAAAACAAACTTCTTGATTTTATGGGTCTGCAAATACAAAACACTGATATTATAGTTCCTAAGTGCAAAGGTCATCATGCATGGTATCATGATTGCACATATCACTAGAACCCAAAAACTAAAAGTTGTTACCTGCCCATCAAATAAGATGTCCAAACCACGGGTAAAATAATTGTAGAAATAATCACCACAAAGTGTTGTCCGTGGACGAGGGTCTGATGCAGAGTGAATAACCATTTGATCTACCTGTACAACTAAATCAAATCAATATTCACTAATTATGACAAACAATTCAAATATAGTAATGATAGTTATAGTGATTAGACACCGGATAATAAAAACAGCCCAAGCACCTATGCAGCCACAGATACAAGCATAGCAAGATTATTCCAGTGTCATAAATACACTGGAATTCAGACACCTTCCAATGAGGGAAAGAAATTATTAACAAAAAGAATTTTCAACCAACATGGCAATGGAAGACTTAAAGAGCATTACAGGACACAACATGAATGTCAAAAGCAAACAATGCAACTTAGTTCATTGTTATGTCTTAAAATATAAATTTCCTTCTAAAGCATGCAACACTCGATTGCCTCTGTGCTGAAAAGATACTTTCATCATTGCATTTCATGTCAAAGAGACAGAAAACACAGCATGGTGTATGACTTAATAGAATATCTCGCACTAGATAAACAATAATGAGAAAGAAATATTCCTGTCTCAGTAATACCTGCTTTTGATGAATTCCACAAGGACGACCTAATTCAGTCCACACATCCTGCAGAAAAAAGAAAACTAAAAAATTAGGCACGACAACATTGCATCAATCTGGCCCCTCATAAGAACACAAACTAAGCAGAAAATGACAAAGAAGTATAAGGAAATTTTAAAATATCACTTGAAACTTCTAAAAACAATACGTCATTAACAGAATCCAGAAAACAAAAGAGATGAGAAAGAAAAATCCAGCAATTAAACTAATTTATGTAATTTAAAAATCCTAGTGACAGTTTTTTAATTATCATTAATACCATATTATGCCCAAATAGAACTCATTAAATGTATGATAGTTTTGTTTCCAACATAGTTCCAGAATTCTTTAAGATAAGACTTTGTGAGTCAAGTTGATAGCAATTTATTTTGTTTCCTGCAAAAATAAAATTATTTATATCTTTAGCTGATGTGCATGTGCATGTGAGTGAGTGTGAAAGAAAGAAAGACAATTCTGATTACATTGCACCTCCATTAAGAGCCTAAATGACATCTAAGATTCCATGGAAAATTGTATGACACAAAATAAAACAAAAGCATAAAGTAATATGTGAGCATGAAAGCATCTACCAAGAAAAAAGATACTAAAGCTTAATTGCAGTAAACCTAAAACTTGCCTGTGGGGATGCACCGAAAGGAATATGTTGGCCACCAACAGTGAAATATAATTCTTCTCCAAGCTGGACAATACCGACATTGAATTAAATTTTATCCAATATTCAAACTCAAATGGGTCAAAAAACTACACTTCAGAATCCAAATAACTAAATAACACAATTGGCAAGCACTAAAACATTCAAACTAGAACATTCAAAATCAAAGCTTTATTTGATGGTCCAAAAAATTTCCATACTTAAAGCTAAATGGTTGATGCTAATAGGAGAAGCAGATGACCATCCATAAGATGGCCCACTGGATTCCACAAACAATTCAATTAAAATGATACCAGACTCAAGCACAATGACAATTCAATCAAAATACTGCAGGAAGATGAAGGATGAAACCAAACCTTAACATGCACCTCTTCCATGTAAAGACTGCCAGCAGGTAATGGAGGAGCATAAGCCTTGTCCATTAAGGATCCTACACCAACTTTCTTGTCTGTAGAACTATCATATATGGAGACACGGCACGTCACAGGTGTGGTGCCATCCGGAAACTCTAATGGCAATTCCGCTTTCATAAAAGAAATAAAGGAGTCAATTTAAGTAATCAGAACTTGAAAATTCACTCAACCAAGTATAAACCCAAGTTGGGAAATGCTGAAACAACACCTTCCCCATCATGGCAGCAATCTGTATACTGGCTAGGAATTGGAAAAGCAAAGGATAGGCCCTGCAAAATATGCACATATGACAGTCCCCAAGATGTAAGACAATTAGGCAAGGATATATTAGGAAAAAAATAAAACTATGACTTTGTCATAAATTCCATATACATACTGGGTAAAATAGATTGTAAACACCTCTAACTTTGTCATAAATTCCAGGAAAGGTTGGCCCAAAAAGTGCATATACAGCTACAAAAGTAGCTAGAGTGGATGGTCCCCTACAAAAGGAAACGCAGCTCAGTAATAAAACTAATAGCATAAAAATCATAAAACTTATTTTAGTAACTTACCCAATCAGAGACGTAGCATAGCGCATTTGAAGCCGTTTTACATCAAAAATTTCAATAAGCCTTAGCCTCTGACACAAAATTCAAAGTCAAATTAATCAAATTGTATCACAATATAGTCGTGTACATTATATTTGCATAGAAAATCAATTTATAACAACAATCCATGTGAGCAATAACAACAAATTTTGGAGAACAGAGCACCAAAATTATATCAAAACTCAAAGGTGAATGGGACTCATAACATAAGGCAACTGCACTAGCAAATCTGAAGATGAAACAAATTTATAGTCCCAAGCAATAACTAGAAAGACAGAATTACTCTTTCCCACAGAGTAATCTATCCATTATGTAAACTGAAGAACCTATGCCAAAGAATTGAAATGGTCTATTGAATTGCCAATCAAAAAAATGCTTTGCCACAGATAAAATTTGATTTACTTGCATCAATTAAGTAAAAAAAAAAAAGAAAAAAAAAAAAAAAGAAAACCTCCATTCAGGTCACAAGTTGACAGTTTAAACAGCTTGAAGTGGTTGTGCTAATCCTATTGCGCTTTTAATTTCTTCAATAGATGCACACATTAAAATCATGCCCATGCTGAAAGTTGAAACCTCAGAATTTATTGTTTTCTATAGCCCACATAGTTCTTCATATGAGTTTACCATGTGGTTTAACCTGGTGTGCAAGATGAATGATAAAACACCAGTTCTAACAACAATTCTAGATATGAAAAGAACAAAAATAATAATTATCATGATGTAACGATTATGTCTCAGAGAAATCTCTTCAGAGGCCCATTCATCTTCATTGCCACATAAAATCCATAGTTAAAAAGCACAAGGTATCCAAAGTAGAAAGATGAACTTAGTTTGCCCAATAAGTCCAAAGGCAAAGCTTTATTCCATGATTTAGGCATGAAAAATAATTACATCTAACAATTTTGAATAGTATCCTTTCAAAACAATGCACTAGTTACCAAAATGGCTAAGACAATCACAAAATAGGTTCAAAAACTATATTCAATAGTTTCATCATCCCATTGATGCTCACTAAGGAAAGAATCCACAGGATTGCAACAAGGAACCCTAACAAAAAACCTTAAACAAACAAAAGTATTACCTGAGACCAAGGATCAAAACGAAGATGAAAACCATGATCTGGAAAGCTAATAACAAGATCCAGTTTCAGCGGCTCCTGCATAAAACAACCACCATAAGAGGTACTTACAAGATCAAGATCGCATTAGACTCATATGTACAAATATATAAGACACCTCCAACTGGATTCACAGCGTAAATGCGTCACAAAAAATCAAATATAGCATCAATTGAATTTCTGAAAAATCACAAAGTACGCGTGCAATTCTCTAAACCAAACCTCATCAAAGTACTTCACGTGAACAACGTCGTAGATATTAGGCTGCTGCTCTATCTGAGCAAATGCTTCACATATTGGCATCCCTATAACAACAACAACCATTTTCAGCACCAAATATTTGAAACATTTATTAACCACTAAAATGCCTAAAATTCTTCTAATTAGCTTAAGCTTTTGAAGCACAAAGTTCCCGGTAACCTAACCTAACACTCAATTTGGTAGTTGAGTGAATTGTACTTCATCCATTACAGCTTCAACAAAACGTTATTTCATTAAAACTAGCAAACAATTATTTAATTTCTCGCATTTTCTCGGGAACCAAACAGGTGAATAACTAAAAAATCAAGCTGATTAGGATACAATCCAAATCTGAAACTAATTGGGAAAACGATCGGACCAGATATACTCCGATAAAAACGAACTGTCGTTTAATCAAATCATCTAAAAATCGAAAAGGTTAGAGATGAGTTGAGAAATACCGAGAGAGAAAGGTCCGATACCGAGACCGGGTCGGAGATCGAGAACGATGGCACCCATGGCTGTGCCCTCGCAGCGTCGTCTAGTTCTCTGCGACATAACCAAATTGAGTCTTTTTGGGGTTTGGTTTTCGTTTTTTTTTCTTTTTCTTTTTCTTTTGTTTTAGGAAACCTCCGTTACTTTCGCAAAAGAAATGAACAGGTGTTGATTGCTTAAATACAAATAGCAGTGTTGGAGTTGGTTCGGAATGTGATCCTTTTTTTATTTTTGATTGCTTCGCAGTGCACGGAATATCAAAATATGTCAACATTTCGGGTTCCGGGTTGCTTGGGGCCACCTTATTGGGCCCCGTGGTTTCTAAAATTAAGCCGAGTTTTCGAAAAAATTTTAAAAAAAAATGTATGGATATTTCGGATTTTTTTTTTCTCATAGTAAATTTCAAGAATTTAAAATAATATACACTAAAAATTTATTTAAGAAATTATAAAAAGGAAAAATAAAAAATATATATTCTCTTTTCTGTATTTTTTTTTTTTTTGAGAAACAGGTAAGTCAATTTTATTAAAGAAAATCAAACTGAAAAACATCATCTAAGTCTTGTGGTAGCTATTCTAACCACATATTGGTGTCGGCAGCTAAAACAGCTCTTCTAGCAAGAGAGTGGGCTAATCTATTACCCCCTTTACAAATATGTGAAAAACTACAAAACTGCATACAGGACCTCAGCAGCTTAATGTCTTGGATAATATGTCTCAGCCACGATCTGTCTAACTTCTTATTGTTGATAGCTCTTATAACTTGAAGGGAATCACCATCTACTTCCATAGATGAGATGCTAATTTCTTGGGCAAAGATGAGAGCTCGCCTAGCTGCGAGAGCTTCCACCATATTCACTGAACTAGGAAGAGGAATACGCTGACTCAGAGCCGCAATGATCATCCCTTGCTCGTCCCTGATTACGATCCTTAAACCAGCTAGAGCCAAGTTCTCAAGGGTAGCTCCATCAAAGCATGAGTGAGACCAAAGCTCAATCAAGCAAGATGAAAAAAGCTATCAATCATGGGAAAGATTGGATAATTTTCCTTAGGGGTATTAGGGCACTTACAATAAGGTTGCTAAAATAACTAAATAGTCATTTTAGCAACCAAAAACACACACTACAATAAAAAAGGTAAAGCTAAAATTTTTTGAGTGATTGCTACAATGGGCTACTAGCTCCAACAGCTCATAGTAGCTGGATGGTATAACAAAAACTATTTTTTTTTATTCCCAACACACTCACAAATCACTTCACATGCATAAGGTTTGTTTTCTCTTTTTTATTTTCTTTCTCCTCTTTCACTTCTCCTCTACTCTCTCCTCTCAACTCCAAACCTAGCCCATGTGAAATCGGATTGTGGACATCGGTGTTGAGGTGAGATCGAATTTGTGGGCATCTTCTTAGCCATTCATCTATTTCTACAACTTTCTAGGTCTTGTCGATGATTCCAAATCAAGAGTAATTTTCTTAATATCAGTCTATGACTATGATTGCAATTTCAATTCTTTTGATTCTTTTAATTTCTTATCAATTTTCTTCATTTTTCTAACTTATTTGATTTTATCTAATCAATTTCTCTAACTTTTGTGAGAGTGTTTAGGACTGTTTGGTTCTCTATCTATCTATTTAAGTCATTTGCCTACAACCAATACAGACATAAAAAATAAACTGTAAGAATTGCACTTTGTTGTTGTTGTTGTTGTTGTTGTTGTTGTTACTTCGGCATAGAGGTTGGATTCGTGGGTTTGGGTTGCCGATTTTGTGATTTGTGAGGTGTCTTCATGCTTGGATTCGTGGGTTTGAGTTGGTTGTGCTCTGATGGCTTGATTGTGGCTTGATTGTGGGTTTAATTTGGTGGGTCTTAGTGCTAGTGGGTTTTGGTTATGTTTCTATCGGTGATGCTGGTTTTAATGGTGGATTTTGACTCGGTGGTGTTTCTTGGCGGCAGTGGGTTATTGGGTTTCTCAACGAAAGTGAGTTGCTGGGTTTTGCTAGGTTTCTTTGTGGGGGGTTGTTGATAATGGTGGTTGTTGTTGTCGTTGTGGCGGTGGTTTTGTTCTGCGTTTTTTGTTTTACGGTGGATTGTGGTTGCCACGGTGGTAGTGAGAAGGTTGTGGTGGCTAGTTGTTGTGAGTTTTTGTGGGGAAGTTTTATTTTATTTTAATAAGTTTTTTATATTATTTTAATGAGATGAATGTTAATATAGATTCTTTAATTTTTTTTTTTTTTTTTTTATGTCAAAGATTCTTTGATGTTGGGTGTGAAAATAAAAAAGTCCAAGAAAAATTTATTTAACTAAACTTTTGAAGAGATGTAGCTTGCAACATTGATAATGAGATTATCATGTAATGATTTCAAAATAGGAAAATTCATAGAAGAAAATTGTAAGGTTTTATATGTTTGCATGTGTATGCGTTTTTCCAATATATGAAATTCTATTTTTATTAGATTTTGTATAATTTAAATTTCTTAATGACCACCCTCAAAAACCTTCATGGAGCCGCCACTGATAAAAATTCCACTTAAAGATTTGCAATCTCCAACCAAGACAAAGTTTTATTTCACCAAGATATTCATATCAAACCTGTTATTTAAATAATATAATTGGAAATTTTGTTTAGCTCCTATGGCATCCCCATAACATGTAAATCCTCAATATATACTGCAACAATGATAAATCATAATTCAAATTTTTAATAAAATCGCAATAGAGATTGAATTAATTTCAAATCATTATTTCATTATACTTTAGCTAAGACATTTGTACAATTTATTTTATTTTTTTAAAAAAATTCATATAAGGATTTTTGTATATGCCTCATGCATTGTATATCATTTGAGAATACTCATGTATATATCATTATCTAAATACTAGTATGTAACCCGTGCAGTGCTTACACAAGGGAATAATAAATTCAAGTGGTGTTATTGATGTTAGCTTGGGTTATTAAACATATAAGACATTAATTCGACCAGGACAATTAGAGGTATTAAAATGGTTTTTCCTTGCAATTTTCATATATTAGTTATGCCAAGTTTCTCATTACATTATTCTCAAAAAAAGTTTCTTATTATATTATTATTATGTATATAATTTTGAAAATCACTATTACATACTATATATACAATATCAATTTACAATCATTGTATGTGAAATTATACTTGTAAGGACCAAAAATGTTATTGGTGCAAGCCCGCTTAGAGTAATGGGTTGTACTCTTCAAACATGGCCCAAATCAATATAATTTGTGAGAGATGGAAAAGAACAACACCACGGGCTCTGCCTGAGGGCATTTTAGGGGAAAAATCCGGTTTGTACTCAAACTAAATGAGCAACTAGCTCTACACAAAGCTCCCGAGGAGGCAAGACTTATATAGACAATGGCACTATTCCCTCTTCTTCTCCAACACCATCCTCTCTCTCCCTTTTCTTTCTTTTCCTTTTTTTTTCTAATCACCCTTTACAATGCCCCCCCCTCTCTTATATACCTGTACATCCCTCATATCTCTACCACCCATTTTTTCTCATCTCCTTCATCTCGTGACACTTGGCATTATCTGTCTTTGAAGAAGGTGGTGGAAAGAACCCTCTTAGCTATATCTGACATTGTTCAAGTCACTTCCTCATTAATGCGACTGATAAAGCGAGTGTCTATCATTTAATGCGGATGCGACAGACTGCTCCAACCCGGAAGTTCCTCACCTACCATTGACTTCTGCTCTTTTCAGATCACAACTCCTTTTGTTGAGCGTTGTAGGGTACTTTGGCAGACCTGTTCCCTCCTCAGACATCTTTCCTCCTCGGGCCCATGACTAGTAGCATTTCCATACTAATCTTTTGACCTTTCTAATTCCTCTTCGGGCCTTGGCCCAATGTTTTGACCCTACAACTTCATCCTCAGTCCTCGAGTACCCACAATACTAAATACAACACAAAATAAGAAGAATAGATTAGTCCAATAATATTTCCTAAATTGAATGGGGATAGGTGCATGAGATTGTTTAACTCAATAACAATTTTTTAGGTTCAAGATTTTTGCATACAAAATATCTAAAGAGAAACAATTTAAAAAAAATATGCTCATTAGTTTAGAGAAAAAATAACAGCAAAAATCTAAACAATTTAATTTTTATGGAAAGTTAACAAAAGCAAAATCCAATTTTGATTCTAATTGATTTCCCTTTAAGCTTTTGGTTTAATATATATATATATATATATATGCCTAGTTAGTAATAGATCATACATAGTCATAGTATATTATATAAATAACTCATAAATTTAAATTATTTTTAGTTACACAAAAAAAAAAAGGTTCATAAATATAAAATAATTCAAACTCTATTTTCCAATAATTTTATATATAGAGTTAGATATATGATTAGGTTTTTTTTTTTTTTTTTTTTTTTTTTTTTTTTTTTATGGTTTATTTATATTGGACTTCTTGTTTTCTATACTGAATTAACTCACCTGACACAACAAATTTAAAAACTTAAATTAGATAGGATACTTGGTACAAAATTAAACTCTAATTGAAATCTAAATTTTGCATTGAATTAACTCACTTGGCACAAAAATTTAAAAGTTTAGATTAGATGGGAAATATGGTGCAAAATTGTACTCTAATTAAATTATAATTTAAATTTAATTGAATTTTTTTCTATGTTTTGCTTATTACTAATATATATATATATATATACCTATAGATATGGTGCAATCATATCCATTAAATGCATATCTAAGTTTTTCGTAACTGCAAATCTAATAATCTAAATGTAGTTATATTCATTACATGACAATATGTCTCTTCATAATTAATATTAATTCCTTGCAAGAAACCTTGTGTGACACTCTTCATAATAATTAATATTAAGTCCTTGCAAGAAACCTTGTTTGACAAAACACGCTAAGTACATTATTACGAGACAAAAGAAATACAAGAGCAAGAGCATGACAACAACCTTCTTTAAAGGCTAAGAGCATTCGCATCCAGATTTCATATCTCATCTTATTTTACCATCCTAAAAAGTTACTTTATCAATTAACTATACCATTTTATAATACACCCAGCATCCCAACTTTTTTTCCTATTCTACTCATTAAAATAATATTTCTATACAATAAAATAATATATCTCACAATTACCATCATTTACAATACAATACATTATTTATTCTTTCTCTCTCTTTATTTCTGTTCAACAACCACAATCACCACCACCGTCGCACTACACACACCTAACACCACCACCACCAATAACCCATAATCTATCGTCAACACCAAAAAAAAAAAAAAAACACCCAGGCAGCAAACCCACACCGCCAACTGACCCAAAACCCACTCCGATGGAGCCACAGACACCCACCTACTGTCGGCCCACCAGCCATAACCACAAACCCCAGTAGCTGAAAAAAAAAAAAAAAAAAAAATCCACAATCCAACGCCAACACAGCACCACCAACACAAAATAAGGAAAAAAAAAAACCACCAATCACTGCCACATCCACCGAGCGAAACTATCATCGTTGACATCAGCGATCTTGAGCGAAACCATCATCAGCGACATTGGCAACCCACCAATCTGCACTGATTCGTACCCACTCCAATTGTATGATCCAGCCACCTCTCTCTCCACCACTCCTCACCACACGTCCATCATGATCCCCTCCATTTCGGCACTCTTCAGCACCTACAAACTCTCGTTCATCATTTTCCACCTATTCACCGTGTTGTTCATCGTCACGCTATCCAACGGCATCATCATGAAGAGATCGGCTCGGAGTTCCGGCGAGAGCTCCGATGTGGTGTGTGATGCTCAACGCCATGGAGTATTTGAGAGTGTGATAGAGAAGAGGGAGAAAGAGAGGAAAGTGTGAGAGACAGAGAAAGACGGAGAGATAGATGAGAGATGAGAGATGAGAGAAAAAAAAATCTAAATAAAATATTAATATTACTATTGGCACAGTGCTACAGTGCCATCTTAAGATGGCACTGTAGCACTAAGCCAAAAAAATTTGCAATTTCTCACTTTTGGCCTTCCAGTTGCTGGGTGTATTTTGGGCCTAAATGCCAAATGTTGCTTGCATTTGACATTTCCAAGGCCGGCTGGGGATGCTCTAAAGGATAAAAAGTGTAGATGATATCACCTTTGAGCATTCACAATAAGAAAGCATAAGAAAGTTATAAAATACTATTTTTAACAATTTAAAAAGTAATTTTATATGTTTTAACAACTCACACCCAACATCAAAGAATCTTTGACATAAAAAAAAAAAAAAAAAAA